>NC_138905.1:180380542-180549077 GCF_965231255.1 Vanellus vanellus | reverse complement strand
AACAAATCAATCACTTTTTTCAAAACTACTTAAAGGTGTTTGCTAATATGGTTAGCAATCTGCTGTGAAGTCAAGCTGTAAATAGATTCTTTTGTGTTAGATTTGCATGCACGAGATGTTAATCAGTTCAGAGGCTCAGACATTCATGTTCCTCAGAGTTATAACAAAAAAGCTCTCTGACATCTCTATAAATGGAAATACTCTGAAAGAATTGTAGAGAGCTCTTCGTCTCATTTTTATGTACAGAACATTACCTATCACATGTAAAAGATCAAAAATAAAAAAGGAAAGCTTAAGTACATGGCTAATTATACACTAGCGCACAAACTATGTGGACATTGTTTTGTTACATTCCACCTACACATAGCTAAAATTCAGCAGCTCATGAGATGTGATCTACCTCTATGTATTTGGATTACCAAGCAGTGCACTTTCTGTCACCATGTTTCTGTTTAGCATTCATCAGGTATATGAAACCTCAGTGGACCTACAGTTATTGCAAAAAAAAGGGGAAGAGAATAAGGATTTTCAAAGTTAGTTTTCTTGACCACCCTTCGTATCTAGGAAAAGCCACTTCTTATGACATTTATCTTTGGATTATATGCAACACTTCTCATGAGAACAGTTTCTATATCCCAGATGCCAAATTATAGACTCAGATACATGGCATGCATCAATGAGTAGCTTAAACAATCAACTTCTATGCTTCTATTTTTAATACATGCAGATATTAGACAGGCAACTGAACTTAAGTTCGGCTCTGACCCTCTAAACATGTTGAATTCCTAGGCTTGTTTTGTATCTGAACAAATGAAAGACCTTGTGTACGGCTATTATGAGCTAACTGATTCTTTTCTTTGAGGTCTGTGCTTACCACGTACATGCAACCATTTTTTTTTTTAGCACTCAGAAGAAGGGAGCAAGAATCATCTGGCTTATGAAGTCCCGTGACTGCTATGGTTTTTCCTTACATTTTTTGGGTATTGGATGGGTGAATTCGGTAAGCTAACCAGAGAAAATCCCTGTTTTAAAGAACTTAATACCTAAGGCAAACCACAGCATAAAAAGATGCAGAAGGGATGTATTAAAAAAGTGCTTTGGAATGTGCTACCTCTTCATGAATCATAAAGAAGTGAGAAAAGAATGAGGAGTTATCTCTTGCCAGGTGAAAGGGATGTGCAGCAAGAAGTCAGGACAAAGGGTTTCTTTAACTCCAAAAATACATGCTGGGGGCGGGGGGGTGGGGGTGGGTGAAGTTACTCTAAACAGCGTTCACTTTCATACTATAGCTTTTCTGAATGTTTTTATCTCTGCATATCCTAATGCAAATCACCTTCCCAACTGTCTCTTCATAACATTGTGTCTGTCTTCTGTAGGTTGCAGACTATAGGGACCGCCCAGGTCTGCAAATCACCCCAGTGACCTGAGTGCAGCTGGAGGATAAATCAGCTCACAGGTAAAGACCAGATGATCTACAATCCTTCATCCAAACTTCCACAGGATTACATTGGTATGGGATCCCTTTTGTGCTCCCGTGTACTTCCTCAGTGGCACTTCAGATTGTACAAATAAAAAAATGTGGGTACTTTATTTTTTCCTATAATTGACTCTAGGGCAGGCAGACGTTCCTTCCTCTCTGGAGCTACGTACCCAGATATTCAATAGCAGGTCACCCTGGTGCTGCAGGTCACTTCATGCTAGCCCCTCACTCAGCTGCCACAGGGAAATGACAACGTCATTGTATGACAAAATTTATGGTGGAACTCAAAAAGACCCTGACAAGCTGAAGAGGTCCTACTCAATCCATGACAGCGGAAGTATTACCCTCAGTTTGCTTGTAGTAAAGGAAGTGAAGAAGGAAAAAGCTGGCACGTCCCCTAAGGCACTCGCTCAGGTAAATTCTCACCTGGCTGTCCCCTCACTTGTGTTAAATCCATGTTACATCTTAAAACAGGTCTGTACTGATAAATGATGATGTAAACAATGACGGAATCAAGACAAAGACTTCAAGGCTTCCTAGTCTAGGCATTCTTTAAGAGTCAGATTGCAGCAGGACATGTCAGTGTCACTTTGGAGGGGGTGGACAGGTGTGTGCCTCAGTCCTCGTTGAGTGACCTTGCTGTGAGAACACAGCGGTTCTGCCTTAGCAGAAGATTAAGCATTCGGGGCTGGATAAAACTATCTTATCCTTAAACAAATGTCCCTTTCAAAAGCTTAATACAAAGCAGGACTAGAAAGTCTGCAGCTATAATGATTTCATGTTTTGCTGATCCCAGCCTTTTCTACTGAAAGACTTTTTAGTGGTCCCCAGTGGAAAGTTGAGATCAGCATTTAAATGCAAGCCTGTCTTTTTAACATAAGTCCTCAGCAGCCCAGTAGCTCTCAGTGATACTAAGAATTTATAAATAGTTATGCATGGATACATATATATATATGAAATGCATATCACACTTCTTTATGGCTGATGACTGAACATTCAGGCTATTTTATTGTAATTTCTGTTGTTTTTTTTTTCCCTCCCTTTCTCTATTAATGTAGACACAAACCCACTGCCTAACAAGATCATTTTTCTTGTTTGAAACACCTCTTTTTGCAGGCAGTTAGGGACCAATTATAGACATTTCCCATCTTCTTCTAATTTCTATACCTAATGTAGATGCTTTCCTCTCCTAGGTAACAGGGATGCTACACGTGTCATGGGGAATACGAGGCAAACACAATATGTTCTTTCCAGCTCTGTATAAGTTATCTTTACCATACATTTTAACATGATAGATAATTTTACTGTAAAGTAAACTGGAGAAAGAAAAGCAGAAATCTGAAATACAACATAGCTTGTGCAACTTGTAGCTCCTATAGCGGTTACTTTTCTTCCTCTTTTCCTCTCTACGGGAACTCTATACAGCAAAACTCTTCTAGGTAAAAGGCTAACAAAATCCGCTTCCTTGTGTTGCGCATCCTGCTGGTTACATCATTTAATACGAAAGAAATTTTCTTTTTCGTTTTGAGGCCTTCTGGAAAAGCTGATCAGTGCAAAATGTTTCATGTTCTAAGGTTAAAAGGGCCACTAGCCTGCTCATTCAGCTCCTCCTCTTACTTTGCTGTCTAGAGAAACCTGGCTAAATCAATCTCAGCCTCCCTAAACACCGTATACCAGACAGGCAGGCTCACTTGGTGCTTCTGTATCTGCACATTGCAGTTTTACTTCCCACTGTGCCCATGAAGCCATGCATGACCTTGTCAAACCTCATCAAGTAGCAAACGTGAAGATCAGGTTCCTCAGCCAGCGCTCCCACACCCTTAAAGTCTTGACTTTGAAGGGCCTCCTCCACGCCTCCATCAGGAACAGCACATACTGAAGTTTCAACGCGTGGAAATTTTTCTTGGCCTTTTTTTAGCCCACGCTTCATTTGGTCCACTAAGAATCTCTGTGCATTTCCCTGGCCCTTCAGTCAGTATATGCCTCCTTTCTCATCTGCTGCCTGCTGTATCTGCCAAATTTCTGGAAGATTCAGTTAACAGCTGACCATCAAGAGCTCCCTGAGCCTCTTAATTCTTCCATGTTCTTTACCTGTGGCAGAACACAAGGCATCAAACCTCTCAGCTTTGATTTTTGTCACTCGTAAAATGGGCAAAATAATCTTTAGTACCTGCCATGAATGAGTCACTATTTATCATTGATAACCAGAATGTACAATCCAAGATAGCGCACTTGGGCCTTCATCTTGCGTCCTTCAAAATCAATGCAAAATTTACATTAACTCAAGCAGAGTAGCATGTAGCCTTTGCTTCTTTATGAACCTCGAAATTCTGTGATAACTGAGATATTAAAACGCTGGTAGTCATTGGTTTTTAAATAGACTTTCAGTAACAGTCATGACTTATCGCCACTACTGTCTCAGAAAAGAACCAGGAGAATTAATTCAATTTTGGTTTTATCAGAGAAGTAAATATTTTTTTTTTTTTAAAAAGCACTGTAGGAGTTGTACCTTATTGCATGCGTAAAAGCTGATCCCGTTCACACAGCAGTCACTGAGAGTGTGAACTGGCTTCAATGCAATAAGGATAAGACTTTTATTAAATTTTGTGTTATCCCACAAATTAAATGATTGGAAGGATTTCAATCTAGCATAATACCAGTCTGCCCAAATCTGGAATCACAGCAGGGTTTTTTTTTCCAAATCAGTGGATATTATTACTTATCATTGCTCACTGTAAGCTACTTTTCTTTTTTCTTTTTTCTTTTTTTTTTTTTTTCCAGACAGTAACAGCAACAACAAAACCAGCTTTTTCACGCCAGGAAGTTCTAGTCTGGAAACACAACAGGGACAGAACAAGAAGGCAATAATATACAATAGACAAGAAGGCAATAATGTACAATAGCAGTGGGGAAAACACTACTTAGTTGCACAGGTTCCTCTTTTGACTTCATTTTAAAGGTTCCATAATTATTTTTCTGAGAAAATTTATGCCAGTTTGGAAAAACTATCTGACTTCAGGAAGATTTCAGTCAGAAAAGAAGAAAGGCATGTAAAGGTCAATAACGGAGGTATTTCTAGGAATTGCACATTATGATTGAGTTAGGTGACTTACAGTACAGCCAGAATATCATGTCACATCTGCAGAAGCAGTTAGACCCTCTGTCTTTTCAACCAGGATACGAATGTAACATGTTTGTTGGATAAAGTCAAGCTTGCTTATGTAAATACGATCTTAGATAAACTTAAGAGCCACACCATGTCACAGAGCTTACAGATCTCCTGAGCCTGCCTCATTTGACTCTACCACATTCAGAAGAAAAGTGAGCACAACAAATACACAAAAGGAGTAAAAAGAATCTGCTTCCTTTGGTCTGAGAGTATCATCCCTCAGCTAGCTTCAAAGGTGAAGTCCTGAGTGTTTTCAAGGGGCTCCAAGCAGATGCAGAGGCCAACCCTAGCCAAATTCTCTCCTCCAGTACCAAAATGGACTAATGAATACCAGGCCTGGTTCTCTCTGAGATGATAAAATTAACAACATACTTCTCACGGCTATGTATCCTCAGTATCTGAAGCCATGCTGCGCCATTCAAGCTGCTTTATCAGTAAAAAAGCAAAATTGAAGGAATGTCTTTTTCACAAATATACGTATTTTTGCTTTTATTTTACAGTGACAACATAAGGTCAGTCAAATTCATAGGCTCCATGGACAGGTAAAAGAAGTTTTCAAATCTCTGATTAAATCAGGCTTCTTTCAATATGAAAAGACCCGAGCATTTCCCTGAAAATATCTTCAGCTTCAAAATGATTGATGTCCCTGCTGAATGGCAAGACAGGAGAGCAATCTGCAAGCAGTTATGTCTGAAGGAAGAAAGGAAGAAATGCAGGAAGAAGGGAAGGAAGGAGGAAGATGGTGTGTTTCTATATCAACATACATCTGCACTTATGCAGGAAAGATAACATTTTTTAATAAAGGTTTTAGTAGACACTAATACTGTAGAAGCAGCCATGAGTACATGGGAATATTCAGCAAGACATGTTGCTAATACTGGTGTCTCTTATAACATAAGACAGCAAAACTGAGAAATAGGGGATATTTCTGAAAAAAAAAAAATAAAAAATAGCACTTCACAAAATAATACAATTAGATTAGAGAAAACATCTCAATGTCTGAAATAGAATAATACTTTTCCCTTTCAAAACTAAAAAAAGTATATACAGAAGATAGCTATTTGATTGCTGTTCACTATTTTTCATTCACTTAAGCCTCCTACCCATGCACCCAATTTGCATGCACATACATGGCTAAAGAAAAAAAGCTCTTTTTTTTAACAGTGACTATTGTACTTAGACCTGTCAACACATGCAGAATGATCAGACAGTGCATATTAAACCTATTAGCTTTAATTCTTCAGGTATGACCGCTTTTTCTCATAACAACTTTTCAAACACACGTGGTGTCCTGGAGTCAGGCATGCTTGTTTTACCCTGTAACCAAGTGTCCCTTTTGGGCCTGGTCCCCAGTTGAGTTAGCATCCACAGACTTTGAGTTCCAGATATCCATGATTAATCCCACAGGTTCATCATCCCCTGGGTTTATAATCCCAAAATATCAACCACTATGGGAGTAGGATACTGCTGAGATTCAGTGTAGCGGGCAGAAAACTATAATCATATATGTAGCTCATTTCTCAGTATGCAGTGTGCCTTCTCGCACTGTTGTTGAACCATACAAAAGGAAAGGTTCATCCAGTTTCATAAACCAAAAAGTAGGGCACATTCAGTATGTTTAGTGACACAGTCCTTGTCATTTTTTAAGGCAAATCTTGCTGTCATAGACAACACCATGGCATAGTTCAGAGGTCACCCTTGGAATGGGGACAGTTACCAAACTGAGGGACGCTGGTCATCTTGATTTTGGGAAAGACAGTCTAGCTGCATGGATGTGATCTGTGACATATTGCTTGTCCTCAGAGCTAAAGAATAGGCATTAGCTCTTTTACTTATTTTTATTTTATTTATGTTTATTTTATTGCTCTCTACAACTACCTGAAAGGAGGTTGTAGCAAGGTGGGTGTCAGTCTCTTTTCCCAAGTAACAAGTGACAGAACAAAAGGATATGGCCTCAAGTTGTGCCAGGGAAGTTTGCGATTGGATATTAGGAAAAATTTCTTCACTGAAAGGGCTGTCAAGCATTGAAACAGGCTGCCCAGGGAAGTAGTTCAGTCACCATCCCTGGGGGTATTTAAAAGATGTGTAGATATGGCACTTAGGGACATGGTTTAGTGGTGGACTTGGCAGTGGTAGGTTTATGGTTGATCTCAATGATCTTAAAGGTTTTTTCCAATCTAAATTATTCTATGATTCTATTTACTAGTCTTAAAAGAGATATTGAGCAATTTTTTGCATTATGTGTGGCTGTTTAAAATTATAGTCATGTAAACATAGGCACATCCTGAGCATGACTGCAACCTCTCATTTAAGCAGTCTTAGATATCTCCTTTCCACAGGAATAATGCAGAATAAACCTTACATTTACCCCTAAAATTTAACTTGAGCATATTTCAGGGGACAGGGGGGAATTAATTCCTTTCTTTTTCTTTACCTAACAATTTTCTAATATAAAATGCCTGAACAGTGGAATGAGCAGATCTCTAAGACTCTGGTATCCCCGGGGAGTTGTTCAGCCACTAGGATATACAACCGAGCACCTTCGTGTTTGCTGTCCTAAATCCATGAATCTTGAATCCCCGGGTGCAGAAGTGGCCCAGTTTCAGTAGAATAAGAACAGAATAGAAAGGTGGTGGTTTTTTGGGGTTTGTTTTTTTTTTTTTTTTTAGGTTAATTCTTTTCCTCTGTTTCTTGTTCAGCATAAAGATTGATATACCATAGGCATTTTACCCTTCTTCACTTTTTGGTCTTTGATTACTAGAGAGGTGTCAGAGAGTAGCAACTGTTTGAGTGCTAAAGCACTGACTCACAAGATTGAAATTCAAGTCCTTGCTCTGAAACAGACTTCCACATGTTACCCTGAGCGAGCCATAGAAGCAGTGTGTGCCTCAGTTCTTAACTGTAAAATGGAAAACAGAAAAATCTTTAAAACCGTGCTACATAATATAGTACAGTACATGACATAGTACATTGCAGAATATGAAAGGCAATCATATCCTATGGCAACAGCAAGTATATTCACACTGTAAATATAAATTAAGGCTAGTTAATCCCAGAGAGAGGGACATATTTTTCACAGAAGTGTCACAGATTCCAATCAGCTCTAATACCAATTGACTATAAGTCACTTGTGATCCTTCTATTGGCATCAGTCTGCTTTAGGCTAAGCTCTTTCACAACCTTGTGATATTTGGGCTTCCAGTACTGAAGGTATTTCAATTAATTTTAAAAGATCACTGAGATTTTTTTCAACAATAAATAATTCTATCCGCTTCTGTGAAACCCTTTGTTTCCAACCCTTTAATTTTTGGCATAAAATACCTGCCAATCTTCTTTCACAGTACTGAATGAAATATAGAATGGAAAGTAAAATGGAATAGGAAAAAAGAAAATGGTGATGCCAGTGAGAGTTGCAAAAATGCAGCATTGATAAAAACTCCCAGGATAAAAAGCCAGTGTGAAAGATGCGAAAAAAAGGAAAAAAGACAGTTGCTACCTGGAGTGGAAGTTGGATAGTACTTGAGTAGCTGCTAATCAAATATTCACTGTTAAGCAAAAGAAGAAACTCACTGTAAAAAGAAAACTGAAGGCACATGGGAGAGAGAAAGGGAGCATGTTTGAAATACAAAAAAGAGCCAAAGGAGGAGAACACTGTACATACTAAAAGTCTCAGGGATTTGCCACATGACACATGGATGCGTGGTGAGTGAGACATTTCTTTAATGCTCATCTCCACCAGTGTTCACTGACTTCAACAAAACTTCACATCATACCATGTCTCAGTCTGTCATAAGATCCTTAGTCGCATCTCCCATTATTTTTTGCCCTCTCTCAACTCAGCAAAGACATTAGAAATTTTCTAGCTGCCTTACGTCTTTGACCATAGGTGCTTCCTTACAATCGTGACAGTTATAATTCACTGTGCAGCTTCAAGTTTGTCAGTGTATTACAGAGCACAGTTTTGAGCCCCACTAAAGCCTCTAATCTTTTCCAAACCAGCCCTGTTTCTCATAGGTAGAATGATACATTGAGCTTCTCGAGCCAAGTTGTTCAGCGCAGCTGAATTAGTTTTTAGGGCACAGACAGCAGTATCATGTCAGGAAGCAACGCATGTTATAGAAAAATGCCACCGTTCACTGTGTCACTGGGTCACAAGTCCTCCTCCTTCTGAAAAGCCCAATGAATTTAGGCATATCACTCAAGTCCTTTCCACACTTCTCCCTCTCCACATTCATCACCAACCAGTCCTGAGAAGGCCCAGTGCTGCCTCACAGCAGAAACACATTCCTGCTCTTTGTTCACCTGCTATAAAAGCAGCTGAAAATGTACAAGGCAGGCCCCGGAGACATCCAAGGCTGGTGGGATGCTCAACACCGCAGTGTCAGTCCAGCAGGACACCTGGGTCCCGGCTCACCTCATCAGCATTCTGCTGCAGAGGACGTGCTGAAAAGAGCATACGCCAGATTGTCAGATTGGTCTGTGATGCTCCACACCTAGTGGAAGCCCTCGTTGTGGAATACAAGATATATATACACATATAAGAATGCATTTTACAATGAGTGCATTTTTACATGTAATTAGTTATGAAATATTTTGATTTCTAGAGAAAGTTAAGATACATTCATCTGGGATGCAAATGAATTCTGTTCTCATACTACTCTAAAACTTAATGACCAAGGCCAAGATTAAAGGTGTAAACATTCATATACTTCGGCAGCAAAAATAGATTAAAATCACAGAATGTGATTTATATTTTAATTATATATGTGAATTTCTATTTGACTTTATATGTGAATAATGATATAATTACTTTTACTTAAGATAAAAATCAGTGCTGGCAACTTCGTTCTTTATCTGTATATTTTTAAAAGCCTCTACAATACCATCAGGACAAGATTCTCTTCTCACATGGCCTAATTCCTCTTACAGCTCTGAATATTGCCATCTCAGGATCTACAAGGTTGAGAGACATGTTTTTCTGCAGATGGCATGAGAGAAAAATTAAGGCGTGACGTAGAGAAAGATGTTAAGTAGCAACAGACTAATGGAGAACATTTTGTCCTACTTTTGAGGAGCACATCAGGAACAGCTTGTTTTTACAGTGGATCCGAAGTATAATCACTGGCACTATATGATTGCTGTAAGCATTGCTCTGCACTAATCACTACCATATTATTGTGAGTTTTGCTGAGCATTTTGTAAAAGATACACTGCATTCCTTTTTTTCATCACTTATCTTGAAAATTAATCAGACATACCAAAAGCTCTAGACAATAAATAATGATTAAGTTGTAGCTTTTAACATTCTTGATAAGTTTCAGAGATTTATTGCTTTTCATTTTAAATAGTTACCAAGAATCTAAACACTGACTAAATCTGCCAAGAATCAAAACACTGACTAAACCTATGTATGGATTTCCTCTAGGTAAATCACAATATCTAAATAGTGGAAGTAAGAGATGTTTTTGATGCAAGAGCACCAAAGCCTTGAAGCATCCATTTCTAAATCTGCAGCATTCATCCATTTTTGCCATAGTAAAGGCCAAGAATTTTGAAGAACAGTTTTGTGAAATTATATTCACAAATTTCTATTCAGATATTGATCCAATATCCATACAGTCACTGCAAACACAAGCCATGAGAAATCTATTTAAAACCTCTTCCAAGCACACTGCTTTCCTTCAGTCTTGTCATCTTAGTTTTAAGGAGTAAAATAAAAAAATCTACAGACCCAAATATTTACCATCCATCTAATTCTCCTCCTGGCGAAGAAGGAAAGAGAGGAAAAAAAAAAAAAACCAACAACAAACCTGCAAGTAACACTTGCTAGTCCTATTACTGATTATTTTACTGAGCAGAACTCATTTAGCAGAGAGTTAAAAACATCCAAGCTATGCAAAATCAGTTTGCATACATCAAACAGGGATACGCTGCGTACGTATGACTGATGGGTTGGGGGATCATGTAATCTGCTAAGCTTCTGAACTGGCTAAATGTGAACTGGCTCTTCCAAAATCTGAGCAGAAGCAAATATTTATGAAACAAATATTTATGAATCTAATCACCGTTTGCCACCTGAGAAAACTGGCCATTAGGAGTGAGCCCTGACTCTGGAAATCATTGGAAGAGCAGCCATTTGCTTCAACAGATCAGTATCTTACTGTGGATTAATCCTGGTACAAAATGAATTCTATTTCCACCGAGTTGACTTTCAAAATGGGGAAAGAAACCTGATTATTCTTTTAGTAAAGCATTCAGGGTTCCTTGTGTTCTGCTTATAGTCTTTTTTTTGCTATTTATGGATTTAGACATGCAAAGAGAAGTAAGGAAAGGGTTTCCTCCAGGATACAAGCAGTTTATTCTCTGTCAACCTCCAGTGCTGTTCAGAATTTGGCACAGGATCCCCTACGAGCTCAACACTCGAGAGAAAGCTCGCCACAGCCACTTGGGATCTTCTCAATACTGTTTCTAGACAATCTAGACTTTGTCACGACGCCTTTTTCATCTATACCAGATTTCCCTTAAAAAAACAACAACAAAAATCAGAAAAATATTTCTGGTTTGTTTCTTCTCCTCCCCTCTCCTCAACCGAGGAAAATATCCTTCCCTGTTTCAGAAGTCTAAAAATGAAACATCTTGCAACGCTCCAGTATAAATATGAAAGCATGAATAACAGCAGTTATCTATATTTGTATACATTTCTACCGATATTCTATATAGATTTTCAATTCTCTCTATATAGATACGGATGCACATATATCTGTGTTTGTTTTCAAGCACGTAAGGAACAGGATTTCATTTCAGTGTTCAAAAAACATGTACTAGCTGCAGCCGCCATCAAGTTCCGCTGGCCTTTAGCCAACTGCAGGGGAAAGTTTATTTGTATCAGCAACTGCAGCAGACTAAGTAAAGGGCACCCTTGGGGTTTGGCTTGTGTAAGTGGGGCTGTCCGTGACCACGGCACAGCGGGGCCGGCTCTCGCGGCAGAGGATGCTTCTGAGCCCTTTCCCGCGGGCTCCCGCGGCACTGCGGGGCGGCAGGTCGGCATGACGAAGGCGTCGCTTTCCCAGCGGTGTTATGGCAAAGGCAAAGCCGCTTGTGCTCCCTCACAAAACGTTTTTCATCACTCCGAAAACACTATCTGTGGGAAGATCGTTCCTCTGACACGTGAAGCAAGCTCTCCCTCCCCAAACTGGGAGTGTTAAGGATAAATGCTGAGTGTGTGTTTGCGTGTGTGTGTGTGTGTACAACATTCAGCCTCTTAAATTTTAATCGAGCTCATACATAAGTTTCTCTGCTGATGGTGTGTCGGAAATACAAAGCATGCACACACACCTCCCAGCAAATGAAACGTGTCAGCAAGTGCTGTAATCAATAACAATATAATATTCTTTCCTAAATAATGGTACGGCAGCAGAAGAGTGTAAGACAGTGATGAATTATTCAGCAGGTCTGCTTTGCTGCTACATTGCTCCTTCTATGCTTTAAGCTCTCCTACAGCTGAAACACCTGGCACAGCACTCTCTGACTTCATCTTCTTCTGAATACCTAAATCTCTCTCTTCCCTTGTATAAAAATTAAGTTACCTAAGTGCCTAAAGCTTTAAACAGTCTTCAATGGCAAAATTGTGTGATGTCTCAAAGTTTTTAAGTGCCTTATTTCTACTTGATAGCTTCACATGGAGATTTGCTACGAATGTTAGCAGGCAGCTGCATATTAAATATTTTTAAAAGTAAATGCTTCAGACTATGGAGAATTTAATTCACCAGAGGGTGTATGACATTCTGGACAAAGTATTCATTAAAAAACACATGGCAGATGCATTCAGCTGGTTAAAATGAAAGTCCAGGTTATGAAATGCTTATTTATATTGAACAGTATGCTACTCCCATGGAGCCAGAGTTGGTGTAAGATACTGTTTGGCATTAGCTAGAATACAGTACATACTAATTTAGTTTTTTAAAATAAAATGATGCAAAATATTTTCAGTCATACAGTGCAAAAATGCATATGTGTTTTAAGTATATGTCTTGCAGCATGTGACTGAATACAGATTGTTATATGACCTTCACACACTGAACAAGTGTTATAAAAGTTAAGATATACATGCAAAACTGGTTCACAGAAGGAAGGTAATTTCTGCAAGATGCAGAGGGAAAAAAAGGTTGAATTTTTTTTTTTACAATCTCAAAGAAAATTTAATGCATTTTGTTTCTGTTCTCTTTATTTAAGCTATTCTGGAAATAATTTAAACCTTTTCCTGGGTAGCGACACATTTGTATCTAGAGATGTTCATCTAATCTGTCATTCTGCTAGAGATGGTGAGATACCTCTTAACGTATTTCATGTGCTGTGCGCAGCTCACATTTAAACGCCACAAGCAATACAAATCCGTCATCGCTCCTTGGGAAGCTGCCTGATTCTGTAACACTGCTTACCACTAAGTAGTTTCTCTGATACTCAAGCTATATTTCTCCTGCGTGATTCATGTTCTACTTCCCATCACTTTGCGTTAACTCCCTCTGCCCCTGCTATCAAACGAAGGAGGTCTGATTCCTACCTGTACTAGCTGCGAACTGCTCTGAATAGAGCAGCAAGACATAAATAACCTCCCACCTCAGAAGGTCACCTCCGTGATCTCCCCGCTGTCACGCCATTCCTTCGACGCTTGCTGCTGTCCACTTGTCAGAAGCAGGACCTTTGCTGTGACACCAGAAAGCTATTTTCCTCGTCTAGGAGACACCCACCGCTGGATCGTTACTGAAATACCTCAGCGCTCCTGGAGGAATATGATGTTTCTAAACAGGCAGCGCATTAACTCTCAAGGTCTTGCATGAGAAAGGTTTATAACAACGGTTTCACATGCAGCCAAAACCGTCCGGTGCCATGTGCCCCTCCATGATCTACCAGCTCGCGGTGTGGCCATCACACAGCGCTGCTGCCGAGGGGCAGAAAGAATGCACGTGGAGTAAGGTCACGAGGCTTCGACCTAGATTTCAGTCAGCAGGGCACTGCATCAGAAAATAAAAATTGGACATACTTCATTCAGGGCCCTTGACGAAAAGGCTAGAGGCCTGAGTGAGCGAGGAAGATAAGGTGCAACCTTGCCTTTGTGCCGCTCTATGCGTGGCAGGAGGATGGAAACTGACTGCGCATCCGTTTTGTCTGCAGCGCACCCTGTGATAATGCGCTCCCTGAAAAAACACCTCTTATGTCAAACAAACTGCTGCTTGGAGCAGAGAAAATAGCTATCTGACTCATGACCGCTGAAACAGAAAGTCTTTGTTAAACAAACCGTTAAATTTTAACAGCAAAGTTTGGAAAAGTTGGCTGGGAGATCTATGTAAAAATACACAAAAATACTTATGCACAATCTATACATTCCTACCAGAATCCTGTCTTGTCTCCCTCTAATTCCAGAAGTTAAGACACATGACCGTCTAGTCACCATAATCATTAGGACAGGTTGACAAAGAAGCAATTTTCTTAAAGTGGTTTTATTAACTTTGGCAAATGGAAATTAAATTAACTGCAATTTTTCACAAATGCAGTTACTCTAGCAACTCCAGAACACGAAGGAGATGCAAAATGCATTAAATATAAGTAAGTGCATGAAGATCATAACTGTCCCTCCCTCTACCAAAGTGAAAGAGCAAATAATATCAGTTCTTCTACCTAGAAAACAACTATTTTCCATAAATCTTCCATGTCCTCAGGACAAAATAAAACTCTGGTTTCTGTTATATGGAGGAGCATAATTTACTAAGGGAAACAATGACAAGAACACATATGAAAATATATTGTAAACTGTTATCTGCAATTCTTCAGTGAAATGATAAATCAGGTTATATAATCTCAGGTGACAATTCAGATCGATTACAACTATCATCTGTGTTTATCCAAACACTTCTAATCTTAAATCATCACAACTATTACTTCACTCCTTCAAGTTCCAGTGGAATTTGTATATTAAATAGGCCTCATAAAACAAAGTTGCAATTTGTCAACTGAAAATGGTACAACAATGAAATGATATAATCTTATTTTAAAGGGCTTTCGACAATGGCTGCAATAGCTCACTGTAACAATCCTATTTGCACTACACCATCTTCACAGAAAAGACCTAATTTCTTTTAATTTCTTATATTATTGAATTTATTAGAAGCACTGAATTGAAAGCTTCCCTATCTCAAATTTACCAGTAATAGTTTTTCCTGTGAAACTTTCAGAGGAATTTTCATTAGTGCAGTTGTAACTAAAGCATCAGAGGTTAATGTCCAATATATTTCTTGAATACTAATGGATGGCCAGTGCTGCTGATGAACAGAAGCCAAACTTCAAGTTACCTACTGCCGATGGACATCCAGAGTCAAATCTAGTTCTCATTCCCACCCTTGACACAGCCACACCAGCAAGAACTTGCTTAAAAAATAAAAAAAAAGCATTTGCTGGAAAACAAGCCCTTCTGTACATGGACAGATGAGGGAACAGATCATTTGCAATGTGCCCTTCAGTTGTTAGAAGAGGCCCAGCTAAGAAGCGAAGTTAGTGAACAAAATTGGTTCTGTTTTACCTCAAACCAGGACACACACGAAGGAGTCCTTGTAATGGGTGCCAGACTGAGAGTATGTTGAGAGGGGAATGTGTTGGGCAGGAAGCTTTGTGAGGAACAGAGAAGCCAACCAGGATTTGAAATCATGTTTTTAAAATTGTCATACAAAACTAACTGAGAACTTTAAATAGCAAAAAAAATACCCCAAACATGACAGAAAGATGACGATGTCTGCTCCCTCCTAGATTATCTATAGGAGTTTCCCTGTACTTCATGCTCCACTTTCCAGTTCTTTGGTAGTTAGGCAAGACTTCCTTTGCACGGATAGCACATCAAGTAGAAACATTTCTCCTAAATTAACCAATCTCATGAAATTATAGTTTCACTACTAGATCCTAGGAATTATGTCACATATAACCCCAACTTCAGCAGACTTTAAAGCTTTTCTCTATGCACACTACTGAGACACCTATCCTAATGAAAAACAAATAAAATGTGTGTGTGTGTGTGTGTGTGATTTCTTTAATGATCTTATTTGATAAGTAACTGAATAGACTTAAGGAGGCATTTGTTAATTTTCTACTATAGTTACAAATTTTTTATGTCATCTTGCCCAAATCACTTAATCCAGCATGTTTGCCAGCTCAGAGGAAAGGACAACTTCCTATTTCATAGAAGGTAGCGGAAATAGCTAAATTCAAAGTGCTGGGCTGAGATAGCACAGTGAGAAGGGCAACAATGGCTTCTAACCACATTTCTAATGTCACCAAGATAGCACATCCATTCCTCACCACCATGTAGTAGCTCAGCCTCTGAAGAGTCCTTTCTTGAGATACATATGTAGGTGATAGAGCCTCTTTCTTACACAGTAGTAAGTGAACCCAGAAGTCCAGCACTGCACAAGAAATGCCTTTGTCCTGAGGTTAATTTTAAAAACAATAAAACAATTAAATATGAAAAATTTAATTTCCCTGAGCAAATCTTTTTGTCTTGAGGCAGGAAAGAATAAAATCTGAAAATCTGTGTAAAAATAGGGGTTTTTCCTTCTACATACTTTGAAAGATTTTTTTTTCACAAGTATTAAGATCTTCTTCTAGTACTCACTCATCGGCACTGTCAGACTCTTTAGAGCACATTGTAAAAAAAGACAACTGTAGATATTAAGTCTGTGTACACCGGTTCTAAACTGGCAGTACTCATTAAAAAAAAAAAAAAAAAAAAACAAATAAAACAACAGTTAAATTAGTTTTAAAAATAATTTCCTTTTTCACTATCATTTTTGCATGGTAAATATGTAATTTTAATTCTTTATATCATCTGATATGGTATACAAATATATTTAATGCAATTTGTTTTGCAGCAGTTCACATTACCTACTTTCCCAAACAAAAAACCAGTTCCTGAAATTTATACCATTAAATGGAGAAGAAACAAGGTCTATGAACATCTTTGGACACAATTCAACCCACTTAAAAACATTTCAAAAGCTCTTTGTGGTTCACCTCATAAAGCTTCTGCCTCTGGTCCACGAGTCCTGCTTCAGAAGTCTCCAAGTAAGATGCATGATGCATGCACGCACAGAGACATGACTCTTTGTATAAAAGGCTGTATTTTACAGCACCTGCACATGATTTTAACATAGTGTGGTGCCTTTTGGCAGTACTGCAGCAAAAATCTACATTAATCATCCAACTATGGGTAAGATTCATCTTACATAATGTTATGACAAGATGTTATAAGTTGAGGTAGCCAGTAAACTTCCTTGTATAGCAAAAAAACCCACCATGAATCCCTGGAAAATTATTAACCTCATTTACTTTGCCTTCCTGGTTTATGATGTATGATGCTTTGGAGGTGCCTCTGTCCATTGACTGCATAGTGAATCGGTGACCACTATGTTATTAATATAGGCAATTCCATGAATTAGGATAGTTCCAGGACAGCGTCTGTACATCGTATTTCCTGAAGCAGACAGGAAAAATTATCAGGCAGTTTCTCCCCATCTCACACCTTCATTATTGAAATACCATCCCTCCTTGCCTCAACAACTGCAATCTTGACACACTAGCAGTCATACAAAACATGCATGCAAAAGATGATTGTCTTGGTCTGATGCTTTCATCATATTCCTTGACTTATGTTCCTTTCAAAGGTTGTCCATCTGTATTATTTACTTTGCCATACAAATTATTTTTTTTTTTTTAATGTTCAAGAACTTTCAGAGCTGACCTTCCACTTTTCCATGATTTTTTCTTCCATACTGAGAGTTTGACCTCTGTCTCTGCTGAGCCCATGAGTCCAGCTTCAGTCTTCTATTCACTTTCAAACAAAAACCTCTCTGTATGTGTATCAAGCTTGGTGAAAGCCTCCTGGCTACCCACTTAAAAAGCTAATCCATTCTTCTTTTTTAAATTTTCACTTGTAATTGCCTTTTACCATAAAACAACTCCTCGTTTTTCTGTATTCCACTGTCCCTTTGATTTTGTACAGAACTCACTCAATGGATTCTTGTTTCTAGGTGTTAACAGACAACAGAAACACCAACTTGAAAAATTAGCATTCTTTCCTAAAAGTCTCGTGTCTTCCTTTGCAAATGGAAAGCATTCTGTTCTTTTTTCTAAATTTGCCTAGCCTTCCCTTTTTACCATAGTTTAACACTGGAGAGGTCTATGAATTGTTTTTGATAGATACATAAATTTACTACACTACAGTTTGAAAAAGGTGTCCAGCTTTGTCAAATGTAATTGAATAAAAGCATCCTAATTTTGGTACTTGCACTGGTGCCTCAGCAGAATGTTCTTCTTGTTCCCTGTTAGAACAATAAATATAGAACAAGGAGTTTAATGGTATTCTTTTTTAGACCAAACTGATGGGGTGAAGTAATTGCTTCTGGTGCTCACAATATCTGTAGCTAGATGAATTTACAAGGAAAGCACTTTAGCCCTAGAGCAAAATTATGAATATGTATCAGGCTCCCGCATTACATTTATTGTCTCCAGTACACAAAAATCAACTTTGGCATAACATGAAGAGAGAATAACTAACAAAATATCTCCTAAAGTAGAAAACTATTATTTAAAGTGACAGTCTCACCCCTCTTTCCCTCTAAATAAAGGACAAGGGTCTAAAACAATCATCTATCCTTTTTCACTTCTCTCTGTAGTCTGTTCACAAGGAGACTGCCATTAGGCATAGCACTGCTGACACCAACATTTTTATATGATACTTCTGATGACAGCTATTAATGCACCATCAATAGGAGACTTAGAACACTAAACACGCATTAAGGAGCTACTACTTTCTAGCTGTCTGGAATTTCTCTAAAACAATCAAGGGAACTGGCAGAAGTCCTACTCTGCCATCACATACAAACCAAAACAATTTGCATTCACCTAAAGCAGCAAGAAATAAGGCTTTTTTGATGCTAATCGGGGAGGGAATACTCTTTAAAAGCAGATTAATCTTCATATTAATAAATGTTTTAAGATCTACATTCAGAGAGAAGACAACTGAAACCTAAATAAGTGGATGAATGTATAGCAACTGATAATAAACCTTCAAATGAAAAACAAAACAAAACAAAACAAAACCAAAATCTGAAAGGACTACAAACCAATAAACTAAATATGATGGACTCTCACTGTGGATATCACTTACTGTCTGACAGTGTTGGGCAAGACTTTCACACATTAGTTACAAGCCATGACATAAATTTTATTCCCCCAGATTTTTCTTAATGTGGAATATATGATTTAGGAATCATTTCAACACATAATGCCTCTATTTAACTTCTAGATTATAGCATTTTATGGCACTGCTCTAGTATAGTAACATAGATTCAGAAGGCTGATATAAAATGGTTATAACCAAAGGGAAGGAAACAAAACACAGGAAGAAGCGCAAGCAGATGAAAACAGTTGCATGTGCATTTTGGTAAAAAAAAAACCACAATGGCAACTAACGCAAAACTAAGAAATATACAGAGAACCACAGAACAGACATCCTAAGCCATATCAAAGCTATGTTTTTATGCAGTGTACTCAGAAAGAGTACTATATTCAAACTGCATGCCAAAAGATACCAAGCATAATGAGGCAACTCTTGTCAAAGTCTATTTCTAAAACTACAAGCTTGTCATAGTATAAAAAAATATTATTTTCTGGGTGGGTTTCTTCTTTATTTTGCTTCAAAATTCCCAAATTTGGGAAAAGGGTTGTTTCCACATGTAAGACTCTTTGTTTGTGGTCATATCTGGAAGCAGAGCCTAATTAGGAAAATTAAAAGACTGATATTTTCATGTGCATCTAAATACCTCTCATAAAATCCTGCCTGAGATTTATTTTCATTTGAAAAGGAAAGAGCTTAGATTGTTGCTGGGAAATTAATCCTTGCTTTCACTCCTTGTTCTGGCCCCTCAAACAGAAACTTAACTTCTGAAAGGTTAATTTTTACTATAATTGCTATAAAGCGGCTGCCCTGTAACAGAGGCTTGTTTCCTAGTCAGACAATGGCTTTATCAGGGAGCTTACTGTCCAGCCATTGAAATGTTCGTGTCAATGTCAAGTTGAAATACCATCATACTCATGCCAAGTTAACGAAAAAGAGTGTTCAGGCACTTACTGGAGCTAAGAGTCTTACTTTTCTCTCTTTTACAAGCTGTTTCTGAGCCAGCTTCAGATTTGACACAAGCCAAAATTGTTGGGAAACAAAATGTGTGATGGCTTTGCTGCTGTATAAGGAAAAGCACTGCGAACAACTGTTTCTAATACCCGCTGGATAGCAGGAAAATCTACAGAGAAAGATCTTTTAGATCTTTCATAACCACAGTTAGTCACATATCAGTGTGTATTCTCTTCCCTTTACCAACCAGTGAGGATGACAGATCTTGTCAGACTTCAAGAGAGTCAGCTTTGTTGCCATCATTCTCCTTCCTTTCTAGGTTGAACAGAGGACATAAAGAACCTGGGTGTTTTGTAGGACAGTCTTTCCCTCTTAGGAAGTGGAGACCTCACAGTGACACTCCAGACCAGTAGATGTGACCTCTTATCCACAGAGATGCAATGGCATGATGCCACTGCGTCCCTTTTGGAAACACAGCTATTGTCTTGGTGGCAGGATAGTGTCTTTGGAGGCTTGGCTTGGGTTTTTGGGGAGAGGACTGGAAGATGAGTGTGCTTTGGAGAGTTCTAGAATGGGGAAATTCCTAATTCACAAGGCATGAGATCACTGCAAGGCCACTGCTCCCAGGCGCTAGTATTTGCAGACACTGCACTAATTTTGACTTTGCAGAAGCCAACCCGTGCCGTCTTATGAAATCAGTCTACAGAATGCTAAATTACCTTTCTCCGTACTGAACTGGATCCAGGATGGAGCAGACTGTACAGGAAACTTCCACTTTAAAAATAAACAACCCAATCCAAGGTACATTTTTAGGATGATGTCAAAGAAGAGATACTACATTATCTGGAGAATGTCTGAGAGAGAAAGCAGGAGTCAAATACCTACTGCTTTTCATCCAAGAATTCTGGCCATCAGATTCTCATGCTAAAGAGTTATGTGGATGGTGCGCTGGATGCAGGTATGACAGTATGAATGATGCTATAAGATGTTTCTTCTATGTGTTGTACAAGATAAACAGAGAACTGGCTGGAGTTTTTTAAATCAATTGACATCAGAAAGTTTTAGAGTTCCAGTGAGACTCCTTTGAAAAATATTGTATATTCTTCCTGTCATCACAAACCAAAAAACTGTCTTTAAAACAATTTTTAAAGAAAAAAAAAACAAAGAGGATGAAAGTTCCCTCTTTCATAAGTAATCAAGAACCTATTACACCAGTGGTAAGCTAGGCCTACAGAGAGAGAAAACGTTCTGTTACTAGGAATTTCTGGTATTTTTTTTCAGTCATGTTCATCTCAAAGTTTGCAAACATTTGTTTACAAGGACTACGATGCCCAGGAGCAAAGTAGTCAGAATGGAGAGGCTAACAGCTCATGTTCTGGATAGGATGCTTAGCCCTGTCATCCTTCTTGCTGAGGGATCCCTGGAGAGATCTGGAAAAAAGATTTGTATAAGTCACTGGCTCTGGACAAAGAACGGGCCATTGAACCTATGTATTTCTAACATATTTGCCATTAAAATATAAGAAATATCATCCACACTTGAAGGAAAGCCACCCTGCAATGCTTAGATGGATGTGGATTGAGATGTAAAACTATTTTTCACATTATATCTTCTAAAAATTGAAATGGCTTTCTTAAATGAAGGAAGGTTCACTCTTTCTTTCAGCCTGAACTAAAAGTTCAACTCAAGAGAAACTACTCTACCATGCTACCATGGTGCAACAGATTAAATGGAGAATTACTTTTCTTGCTGTGTTTTTTTGTTTTTTTTTTTGTTTTTTTTTTTTTTCGTTCTTTAGAAAAAGTATTTTCTGGTAAAAAAAAAAAAAGGAAAACAAAACAAGAGAAATCTTTGTGGAACAAAAAAAGGGTAGAACAAACAACTTGCATGCAATTTGCACAATAAAGACTTGCTCTATGAAACTGAATAAATAAAGCAATCAGTTTTAAGAAAGAAAACTTTCTTACCATTTAGACAGATAATTTTCACCCCCAGAGAATTAATTTGTCCCAAACTGTATTGCATGCCTGTCATCAGCCAACACTATTCAGTAAAGTGAGAGAAGTTTCCGCAAGTTTAAAATATTCATACAACTGTATTCTTCTGGAAATGTGTCAGGTATTTCTAAGTTTACAGTTTATATAATGTGATGACTTTTCCATTTCACATAGCTAATTTCCATTCTTTCTTAACGCATAGCTACAAAGTCAAATTTTATCAGAAATGTATGTATATATACAAATATACATTAAATGTACACATTGACACAAAAAGCATTTCTTTATGCATTCATGTGTATTCTGAGCATCAGAAGAAGTAACAGATGTTTCAGTGTCAAATGACACAACGGGAAGGACACACGGTGCATTTTACTGTGGCTGATACATACCCAGTTCAGACTTCCAGATCACTCCTCATATGAGTCTCTGTGTATGAATGACAGCATAGAGCTGGTGGTCTGCTGGCAGAAGAATTCATTCTAATACGATTTAAGAGAAGTGAGGCTATTTCATAGGAATCTGACTCTCTAAGGAGCTATGATTCACTCAGATTGCTGTGTACATGGTACACTGTACTGGAAGTAATGAGGAAAGAGAAATGCTGTGGTCGTGACACTCCATGTACTAAATGTGACCTATATGTCCTTTAGTTTAAAGTTCAGATTTCAGGTGAACTGTGAATGTCAGATTACTATGTGAATTTATGATCATCACTCCTTTTGCTCTAGGGATCCTACTTCCCCTGAGGACCTCATAAAAATATTTGCCCTGTCTCAACCTTTCATTTTGTTCAGCAAAGATCCATTGAAAAGGTATCTGTATCACAGCTGCAGTCCAATGTCAGCCAAAAAAAAACGTACAAAAAGTTCTGCTGAGCTGCAACTCACTGCACTGAGCTGAACAAAAGCTTCCTTCCTGAAGAACTGCAAAGGCTCTACTTCTGACAAAAGCTCGCTTTCTTTCCCAGCTCTTTAGGATTCAGCATCATGACTTCAGGGATAGCTGTAGACATGCAGAGGTTATGTGGAGATTTCTGAGATCTGAGATTCGGTTCCTGTGACATTTCATAAATCACTGCGCTACCTTTCTATGATACTTTTATTTTCAAGTAGAGAAGTCAGCCTGCTGAGATAAACCTTTCTGGAGACAGTCTTCTTTAGAACTGGCATGTTGCTCTGGAGTTGTGGTCCTCAAGTGCACTATCACTTTCCTTACAGATTCATAAATTAATTTCAGGTATTATACAGATACAATTTTAAACATGGGTTTAACAATGACTCTCATTTGATCTGGCTCTGCAAATGCTGTGGGTCCATGCCTGACAAATGGCAGTGCTGAATTTCTATCCAAAATCTAAGCAAGGTTGAAATGTCATGCAATCTCCTTCCTTGATCTCTTCACAGTAAACACAGCGGGAAGAATCTCCTACGATTTTCAAGACCAATAAGTGCTACTGTTAGGAAGGATTTTCTTTTGATTCAGTCTGAACACTGGGGATATCCCTCACTGTAATGTTGATTCATGCAAAAGAATAAACCCAGCACATCTACTTGTTCTTTTTTCAGCACCTTAAGTATTGGAAAGCAAAATAATTTGAAAAGCTTGTTCATTTTAAATTCGTGTCAAGGGGCTAAACTATACTAGCTGCAGTTTTAATCACAGAATATACTCACATTTGTTTGACTTTATGAGGTACATGAAGTACAGGGCCTATTTGAAAGAAAAAAGGTCATAAAAATGGGTTATAAGAAACTGAATGTTGTCCGAATGTAGCAAGCTGGCTCAGGTTTTCATGGAATTATTTGGAGGAAACAATATTGAGGCTCGTACTAGAAAAGAAATACGCAAGGCAGAAAGAGTGTTCTGGTTTAAAGATTAATGTGGTGCAAATAAAAAATATTGTTTAAGTTAAGCAAATCTGCCAGCCGTATCTCATAAATAGCCTCACATTTACTCTATCTAACATGCAATTTTAATTCCCATCATAACAATTGCAAAGTTAAAAAATGCAGTTCAAAATTTACAGCACAAAAGACAGTGCAGTTATTATTCAAACCCATTAGCATGGAATCAGACCTAAAACAGCTCACATTTAGCACGTATTGTATTTTTCCCCACTGAGTTTATAACATTAGGTCAATTTGTTTTAAGTGCGTATGATCTGTTGAAGTGTCCTGCAAGTACTTCCACATTAAAAAAATGCCAAGGAAAGCATTTATATATGTAACTGAAGTCTCTCATATTTGACTTCTTTTTTTTTTTTTCTATCGGAACAACCACCAGGAGAAAGTATTATCCATTCCTTATCTTGTGAGAAGTGAGATTACAGCTGGTGGATTGCGAGTAACAACCCTGACACTGAACCTCTGGGGAAAGGATGCGCATGCAGATTTAGCTCAAGTGCCGAGATCAAGGGTAAGGCAGCCTTCCCGAACAGCGTTACGCTGCCCGTAACTCATACGGCCCCTGGGTGGCTAAAGGTGCATCCAGGCTATGTAGCTCTAACTGCTGTACCAGGGCAAAGGAAGTTTTGCTTTCCAGTGAAGTAAGGACAGCATCTGCCAGTTCCCGGTGATAGCCTGGCTTTCAAAAAGCAGTAAGATATTTTCTGAGATTTTTAAAGTACTTAAAGTCTTACTCACTGGGCTTTGTGCTAGGAACACTAATACAATACCAGAGGCATGAAACAATTTGTCATACTCACGTAAAAGGTTGGGCATTGTATTTACCATTCCATTATTGAGTTTTCAGCTTGAAAATTACAGGACTTGTATAAGTACAGTAGTATTATTTGGAAGAAGGAAATGTTTAAAATATTCTAGGCAAGTTATTTCTATGAGGTAAAAGAGATCAAACAAACAAACAAACAAACCCTTTAAACCATACCAAACGTGAAACGAAACAAAATGTTAGAATTAAACTGTCATTGCATGACTGCTTTTATAGTTCACTGTCTTCATTAAATTCCCCATGAAGGGGTCCAGAACTTACCTAAGTATATATAACTGACAACACAGAACTTTATTTTTAAGATTTATGTTTGCTTTTTACAAAAAAGCATAACCTAACCATGTCATATCTAATGTGTATGCAGTAAAGATTGACAAAAGCACATACAATGGTTTTCTCCCTCTCCAAATTATTGAGTTAGCTAAAATGTAATGTGTGTGGGAAAGTTATAAAGAATTTATGGAAGGGCAGTGTCTAATTAGTACCTGAAGTTGTACTGGGCTGCTGATTCTTATTAATAACACTTCCTAAGTGTGTTCAAAGGCATTTAAGCAAAATGAAAGCCTTCAGAAATGCATTGAAGCATTTAATGTCTAGATACTGTAGTGATAAGCCTGCTATAAAAGCCTAAAATAGGTTAGACAAATTAGACTGGCAGATAAAACAGAGAGAAAGAAACCATAGGCAAATAAAATACACAGTCAGGTATGAAAGACAAATACGCTTGAAAAGAAATAAATACAGGGACACAAAAAAAGTGATTCGATTTGAGGAAAAGTTTGCGTTTGGTTATAAGAACACTGTAGCAGCACAGCTTTAAATATCATGCATGCTATAAAGAAAAATGTATCCATATAACACAGCTGCTCTATATTACAAACACCTTTTTTAAAGAACACTTGAAACATTTTTTTTTTTATATAAAAGCAATTAACATTTCCTGGGGTAATGTGTTCTGACATAGATATGCTATATTGAACCAGCTCTTTCTCTATCAAACATATCAAATCCAAATAATCTGATTCTGCAAGAAATACTAGTATGCTTCAGCATTAGTATGCTTAGTCAGTGGAGCAAAATAAGGAATTGTAGGTCATCTTGTGCTGTTAAAAATGCCAAATGGCTTGCGACACCCTATTCCCTGTTTCTTTACAGCTATATACAGAGCTCAGACACAGTATTTAAGTTGCACACAATTAGGGTTAGGTGAGATGAACCCCACCCTGAACATGGTTCTTGTCTTTCAGGTGATTCAATCTGAGTAGAATTTTGCATGCTTACGTAGATTAGCATATTAGAGAAAAAATACAAATATACACACAATGTTTGGTAATCCAAAGAAGCAAAAAAGCCCAATTGCAGCTGAAGCATCCATGAGATCACATGCAGGGTTTTCCCTCTTCCTTGCACACCCATGGCACTAATCAGGGTGTCGCAGGGGAGCAAAGAGATTGCTGTTTATCTACACTGCCGGGTGTCCAGGAGGGATCATAAGAGCTCACTGAATCTGCCAAGCGACTAAGGAGACGTGAATTATACCTTTCCGAAGACTGACACAGTGTGTGCCACACAGCCTCCTGGGATGTGTATTCAAAGGTGTATCACTCCCAAGAACCCAAAGTGTGCGGTCCGAAGGCTGCAGGATAGCAATCGCTGCAAAATCTGTGGCAACCACCAGGGATGAAGGAAGAGGGAAGGGCTTGGGGACTTTTTTTTGGGGGTTTTTTTGGCATTTTAAGAGTAGCCTGAGCACCGGTGGAGAAAAAACTCTGAGGTGACACTACCGAAGGGTGGAGTGACTGCAACCGAGCAGCAGCCAGCCCCTGCTGCCCACGCTGAGCAGAAAGCTCATCAGCCACATCAGCTGCCCGCTGGGCCACAGACCTGGCCTGTTTTAACACTTAACCAGATTCCCCAGGGCCAGCCGCCCGATCAGCTCAGCTTCAGCTAAAGAAAATTCAGCGGAGCCGGAGGGAGGTGGAAAATCCCTCGCTCTGCGAGGCATCAAGACAGCGAGGCGGAGGTTAAGAAAGTTCCCCGTTAGACGACAAGCAATCCTCCCTTTTAACATTTTCATACGCCTCTTAATAGCAGTTCTTCCTGCATAAACTTCAAGCAGGCTGGGTCTGTGCTAACATCCTCCCCTCCCCTCTGCTGTGCTGGGCCTCTCGCTTATTCCCCGCCGGCAGCTGTGGCTCGGGAGGCAAACAGTGGTCATGCTGTTCTGTGCACAATGACAGACAAATAAAAGAACAAACAAGCTTGGGAGATTTAGAATGTAGAGCTGAGGGACTTCACTGAGTTTCACTGCGCCTCTGTGATCCTCCCACTAAATGCGAGAGCTGTTTTCTTCAATAAATGAAGCCCATAATAAACATCTCTCCTCATGTCTCTCCAGAGCCCTCAGGGAGCTCTGCAACGGCAGAGCGTAGAAATTTGCAGAAAGGTGTCCTCTGATGGATTTGACTTACACGGCATCAGTTGTTATAAACTGCCAAGAAATGGGAAATGGGATGTCTCATGGCACCGATGGACTCTAGCCGTTAAAAATCGTTGTATCAAATGCATATTTGAGCTTTATTTCAAAGTAGTGTTTGATTCCATCAAACTATTTTTGAAGCATAAAGTTTTATTTATAAGGACTTTTTGCCTTTCATACCTCCCTTGTACACTCAATTCAAAGTTCCTCTCCTTAAGGGCATGAAAAAAACTTCTGCGTTAATTAGCAAATTTAGATTTCAAAAAGTGTTTTTGTGCAGAATACTGAAATTGGAATATATTACGTTGAAAATATATCAAGATTTTTCTACAGTTGAAAAAGGCAGGGCCAGGTGGTCACTAGACCTCACATCTGCGTAGTCAGAATAAGTACGACGGAGGACAGGTTCGAGGTGTCCGGTCTCAGCAGGGTGTTATCGTGACACATATTGTATGTGCAGAACCTTACAAACTCTCATAAATGTACTTACAAGAACTAAGTGTTTTATGATCTGTAATCAGCCCAATATTCAAAGCCTGCTGAAATTAGAGAGGTTCTTCTTCTTTTCAGTAGGCTTAAGGTCAGGTCTTTTACATTCAGTATTTAAAAGTAAACTCAGGAAAGTCACTGTTTGACCAATTCTTGCCTTTCCCCTTCATATGGATCTCGCTGCCCAGACATTCTACAAATCATGCAATGCTCCTTTAACAACAAATACCAAGTTTTTGCTACTATCAGTATTACACCTCATTTAAAAGGGAGATGAATATCTGTTTTATCTTATGCACCATCAGAAAAATTACTTATCTAAATCTGAACAGCAGAATTTTTGTTAGTAAGCTAAATGCAAAAGTCAGAAACATGGATTTTCAGATCTTGTAGTCACAGAACTGGCAATTAGAAAAGCCATCTTCGACTTCCTATCTACACTGACAGTAAAGTCATTGAGAGCAAGTACAGAACTTTACAGGCTTTTCAGACTAATTTTTTTCTGATTATATTTCCAGCTATCTTATCTCTTTAAATATTTGCATGCAACTTGGAGTGATGGAAATGAAAACCGGTATCAAGAAGGATGTAAAATATCACCAACGCAGTAATTCTAATGCTTATTTACAAAGATATGTTAGCTCCTTGTACACTTCTCAGCTCAGTGCTCCACAAAGTTAGTCATTCCACTGCAGTTAGTTATAACTATCTGATTGCACTGGGTAATTTGGATCAGACATGGATCCAACAAACTCTGGGAAGGTTCTGAATGCCATTTGAATGATCTAGATAGATGTACTACACGACTATGCCAGCTCCCACAGCAATCATTCATGAAATCTCTATTATTATTATTAATGGGAACATGATAGTTGTTGCTTCATTTTGAAAATAAAATAATAATGATAAAAAAAAAAAACAACCCACAACCAAAAAAGCGTTCTTAAAATCTTCAATGTTTATACGACAGAGAAAGTGCCTGGCACAACAAGAACTGCAATGCCATTGAGATGAGCTTGAACCTTATGGGAGGATGTCACACAAAACTACATAACAAATTTCTGAAATAAAAAAAGTAGGTAAATTACTTACCTGAACAGGTAAAGTGTAAGCCACACCAAATTTATCACCTTACTTAAATTATAAGATACATGCACACACACCCACATAGATTTTAAAAGGTTGTTCTATACAAGGTTATTATATACAAGGTTATAAAATATAAAAGAAAGATAGGAGTTACTAATTTCTTACATGTTTAGTCACTTTGCCAGTAATGCTAGAACTGTAAAACCTTGCAAATAAATGGATTATTACAAGAATATAAAGGATAAAAAGAATTTCCAAAGAACTCTCAAAGTGGAAATAGATATAAAGACTAAGATGAGGGGATACCCCACAAAACAACTTCTGAAGGGTTCTTATTTTGTTTATTAAATATTAAAGGAAGAATAAAACTATACCAAACATTAAATAAAAGAAATCCTGTGCTATATAGTGCATGCACAGCAATCCTAGTGACTTACAAAAGACCTGAAAGTATCTTTGGCAGAATTTTATCCTCAGGATCCTGCAGCAACTCATTGTGTATCCTGTGTTTTTATATTGTGAAAGGACAAGATGAGCCAAATTTGCCTTCGTACAGTTTTATTAACTTCAGTAGATTTTTTCAGTGATGGCAGAAGTGGGCCTTCTATCTTGCATTATTATTTATTGTACTATGGTCTTATACTTAATATCACTTCCTTCAGCACTGGCAGTATGGATAATGTCGTAGAGAAGCAAGAACTGTGTCTTCACAGACAATGCTATGACTGTCTACTAACAGGTAACTTTGAAAGGCTGGTAGATTTCTAGTTCGCATACATGTTTATACTTGAGTCAGACCTTTGGGCGGTACAATGTGTCAGAGGAGAACTGGGCAAAGATAAATGTTGGTCTGTCTAGTGTTAGTAAATGCCTGCACTAATAAAGGATCGCTTTGGCTTCGATCCTTCCCTGTGCCCTGGGAGGATAAGGGAGGTGATGAGAAACAAGCTCCCGGTTCCTTCTTTTCAACCACAGCCCCCTACTCAGTGTTTACCAGGCAGCTCGAATTTGTGTCACTGACAGAGGGCTTTTCACGAGCCAAGGATGAATGGATGCCTCTACTGTTGGTTGTTCCCGCTTCTGCCCTTCTCCTGCATCCAGCACGCTCCTAAGGAGAGCAGTGTCCCATTTTGAGTTGCAGAGAATTGCTAGAGATTCTTTGGCTCTGTGTGAATAGCATACCAGTTATCACACCTGTTAATCTTTAGATGCACCCAATGTATATTTTTTCTATCAGACATAACTATTATGAAAAACTGATAAATTATATTAAAATAGAGTGGGTGAGGCTAGATTTTATTTCTGTTGGCATGACCATCACTTGTTTTGTTTTGTTTTCATTATGCCTTCCATTCAAAAATATTGATAAACTTCTGTGTTTCAAGCCCAATCTTCTGTGATCTCCACTTCAATTATAGCACTTTTGACATTCACATGACACAAAACAGACTAAGGACAGCTTTTAGTTTAAAATCTCTGCCAGCTGCGTCTTCCTACAGTTTTGTTTACCACCTGACATACTCAAAATGCTGTCTCTGGTTTCCTGAGTTACTTCTCAACTGGGGACTTGATCTTGAAACACACATACACACAACTTTCTTTAATTTGCTAAAAGTGATTGTCTGTAGAATTGCTGCCAGTGCTGTAAGACGTTCTGCAAATGCAGAGAGCAAGGCACATGGGATCTAGCTGGGACAGTACGCTCTTGAAGTTACTGTCTATAATCAAAATACTAAATCAGACAATAATGGTTGATGGTGTATTTCATCTCTTTTACTGATAAATTGATAATTAAAATGAATACTCTTCTGACATTTTAGCACATATTCTCCTGAAAATTTGAAATGATGGATAATTTATCATTTGATGTTTTTTTATAAAGCTTCTTCACTCCTTGAATCTCTTTCTACAATCTTTATCATCCCTCTTTTCATATAATACTCAAAAATGTCATCTCAGGATAACCTTTTGTTTGACCTTTCAGCAGATAAATATCCTCTAAAGAAATCAAACTTATATTTTCCAATTTCCCACTTTCAAATCATCAAGAGCAGGAAATAAACAAAGAAATACTGTTCTGGTTCTTGTTCTTGAGCTCAAAACACCAAATTACCATTTGACCCATTTTAATAATTTAAAACTATTTTTCTTTTCTTTTAATCTCAAAAATGTCAATTAAACACTGTCAGTTATAATTATATCAAATGACATATCCTACTTCCTTTGATGAAAATGATTAGCTTAGAAATGTAGACCCATTGTTATGCATTTATTAATTATATCCTTTAAAAAAATGGATAAACAAAGGAACAGATCTAGTACTTCACTATTCCTGGAAGTGTTCAAGGCCAGGCTGGATGGTGTTTTGAGCAACCTGGTCACATGGCAGGGGGGGTTGGAAAACAGTGACCTTTAAGGTCCCTTCCAACCTAAACCATTCTATGATTCTATTCTCTGAAAATACCGAAGTTGAAAAGTACATTGAGGTATCAGTATTGTCACTGAGGTAATCTGCAGAAGATTTAGATTGGGCCCATAAAATTAGACCAAACAGGTCTGGTCCTGCTTTATTTCTTATTTTAATGGCTGAAAATCATGGAATAATGCTACTTAAAGTACTACATTTACACCAGTGAAAATAGTGAAATTCACGCCAGGCTTGGGCCAACTGACCATTGCTAGCTGAGGACTTGTACTAAATTTAGTCTTCTAAAAACCTATCTTGGAAAAAAAAAAAAAAAAAGAAGAAGGGGGGTGAGGAGCAGGGAAGGTTGAAAGTAGCCAAATTATGATTTACAAATAGTCATAATTTACACAAAATAAGAAAGTCATCTATGTATTTAAAATATGGCTCACAGAAGGACATAAAGGGAATCCTACACGAATGCTCATTGGTGTGTCTCTTCCCATCTTCTCCATCCCAGTTGACTTCAAAGCTATTTTTCATTTGCAACACCTATGAACTGAAATTCTATAACTGCAATATTTGCCTTTAGGATTGATTCATGTCATTGGGAAGCCTCACAAATACTACTCTGATATTTCTAGTTGTATACACATGAAACGAGTTTCTTCCAAAGCCCATTGAAACTTCTCTGAGTCTTCCCTTGACTTTACTCTGGATCTGGCCAAATGTGAAGAAAACATACTAGATAACTAGAGTTCCTTGACAGCATTAGATGGTTAAATAAAATAAATAAATTAAAAAGTATAGATGTACATTCTGTTGAACGCGGTTTCAGAACATTGCTTCCAAAAAATATAATTTTGAACATAACTTCCCAGCGGGGAAGACTGGAGAAGTGAGACTTAAAACAAAAGATATGGGATAGAAAAGATAGATTGATTTTTACTTGCTGTTGACTTAATTCTTAAAATATTTCGGGTTGATTTCCAGAAAAAGCAGGATACTTTCTGATAAATGCCATAGGATTGTAGTGACACCTCAAATAATTAAAAAATGAAATGAGACTCCTGTAACATACATGCAACTAAGAGAAGTGAATAAATATGAGATGTGAATAAAAGTTTTTGAAAGATCACGACCCAAATGTCACTCAGCAGAGAGATTGTGGTGGTTTCATGTCAAAAGAATCTTCTGCTATCAAGATCTGTATCTTTGCTCAGCAGAGATTAGCAGCAGTGAGGAAGCATAAAAAAAACCCCCACTGTTCCAATGTTTAGCAACCTCCTTCAGTCAATCAAGGAGCAAAGTGGACTTTATACATAACAGTATCCACACCTCTTCATCTGGCCAATCTGGGACTGGCCAAAAAAAAGAGAGATCCTGGAGAGTATCACTGAACTAAATTAATATAAATTAAATACAAGCTCTGAGTGAGTTCAAGTATTTGCTTTCCCAGATGGACATAATTACATATGTGCATACAATGACAAAAAAAAATTTAACAGTGTTCTATGCATTTAGAGTATTTAATGACACCAGCTGGTTCTTGGCAAGATCTTGCATTGCAATTGCCTCACTGAATATTACTTTAAAAAAAAAAAAAAAAAGTAAATATTTTGATTGAAAAATCTCCAATTTCAAAATCTGAAGTGCATGGCTGCACTATAGTTTGTGACAAAGTATATGATGACTCCAACCAAGGCTGTCCCCTTGACTTGACGAATAATGCAGAAAACTCATAATGTTTTCATTTATCTATTTCTGTTTAACTGTACCTCGAAAGCCAGGATGTCAAATCAGGAAAACCTTATTCATAGAGACCCAGGCGTCAAATCAGTACATCACTTCTTCTGTCCCACTCATAAATTGTAAAAAACTTCTGATAATCAACTTAAATTGATTTTCAGTTAATGAAGATGCTAGCAGATACTATTTTCAGCAAGAACTCCTTGTCCTAGACTCTTCGACTGAAGTCAGGCCCAAGCTTTTTCAAAATGAGTACTGATAAACCTTCATCGAATTAGTGGAAACTTAGAAATGCTGCCCTTAACACTTTTGATCCTTAACTCCCTCACATGTAGAAAGATAAAAGGTTTAATGTTCAGAAAGCATTTTGAAATCTTGACAGGAAAGAAATTATGGACAGTATCCAGAGCATCTTCTAGAAAAGTGCAGCCACAGCCCTATAACTACTGTAATTTCTAAGATAAGGGGTGATTCAGATGGCCCTCCCAGGCTGCAACACCGGGCTTCCTCTGCAATCCAGTAACTGCATAGTTAGACTGGAGAAGCCATTTAAGTGACTGCGCTCCAATGATTTTAATGGGGCATAGACTCCTAAATACTTCTGTGGGCAGGACCTGTAGAGCAGAGTCTGCCTAACCTTAGATATCACTACGTCTTCCCATTGACTTCATAGGCAGCCCTGGGGAGTAGGATGTCTGAAAGCTTACTGCTGTTTCATATCTAAAGCAGGTATGTAAAAGTAGATGTCCTGACTTCTGCTTCAGTTATTCTGATGAGATAAGAGAAAAAGAAAGTAGTCTGGCTCCAACCTTCATTATGATTTTATGTAAATTATTTTAAGCAAGGATTCTTACCCTCCAGTGCTTGAGGATCCTGAAGCTGAATTACATTTTAAAGCTAGTTTAGCAAACGTTCAAAGATTTTGCAAGCAAAATTCATATTTGCTTGGAAATCCACACTGAAGGCAGCTGTATACGTGTTTCAGTATTGTAAAAAACACCTTTACATACCTTAGTGTTCTTTTTCCATCTACCTCCCCATACTTGCCCTATAGAAACAGTAAATTGTCTCTCATTATGAAAAAATCACACCGGAGAATTATTTATTTTTTACAACATCTGTAGGCTGATTGTCTGTTTAGTTGTTATGAAGTCTTATTCGAAAGTCTCTAAAAAGGACTGACTACCTACAGGACCGTCTTAAGAAAAATCTACAAAGATTGTGCTGATGGATGATAAGGAACAAAAAATCAGGGTAAATTAGCTTGTGTAGGATTTCACAGACATTTCTACAGAACCCTTCTCTTTGTAGTAATTTTTTATAATTTCTTCATAAAGGTAGATCCTTGCAAATTGCCTCATCACTGTGCCTGAACAAGCTCTCAAATTACAAATATATACATACATATTAGAAAGCGTTCTCCTGAGGGTGAAGTTCTGGCATCAGGCTTAGGCAAGAAAGGAAACTATGGAAAACAGAAACCTCAGTCCTGTATCCTAAAAGGTTACTGTTCTCAGTAAAAAAGCTCTGCTATTTACAAGACAAGGCACAAAAAGATACCAAACAGCTTCCCTGTAGCCAAAATGAGTAATACATCTGGCTTTGATATTCATTCCCTTTCCAGCAAATGGCTGTACTGAGTTAGAATTTTCAAAATGTCTATCGCTTTACATATATACATTTAATTTCATTTAGAACAAGGCTCATTGTATAAATGCATTGTAGCTTCAAAGACAAGCTTCCTCAAAATTATAGCATGAAAGCTTCCCATGGTTTCCATGGTAATGACCTTTCACTATTTCCATGGTAATGGATCTAGTTTTATATATTTCTCTTTTATGAGACTTTACTATACCAACAAAGCTAACATCCAGAATACAGTCCTTAACTTATGGATGCGAACTCACTGAGAGAAGTAATCTGACTCCCAAGCCCCATGGGCACACTAAGCTTTTGTATGTCTTTTTAATACTGCGCGAGTATCAGAATTTTGAAAAAGATCACCTACTGCATATTGTCAGTAGACAAATGCTGATATATTTTGCTCATTGCTATGTTCCTAGAGGAGTCTCTGGATTCATCTGCTGCAGTCTTTTCCAGACTGCTCCCAAAGGCAGAACAGCTGGAAAAAAACAAATGGATTGAGAGCTTAGAGTCTTTTATAAATTCCAGGCTGTTGCTCATATCCCACTGTGCAATAAATATTTTGCTGGTGCATTTATTGAAAATCTATAGGTCTTTGAAATTACGTATCCATAGGCTTGTTGATCTCTCTTTCAGAATTTATGCTTGAAATTGTTTTTCTCTTCCCTTTTTCATTTTTTTTTATCATTATGGTTATTTTTGTTGTCATCGAAAGCTAAAATCCTCTTCTTCACCCTGGAGACAGAAAGAATGGAAGCAGTGGATTCAAAGCTGTAATACTGACAGCAACAGAGCAACCAAGGTAGCCCTGTCCCCAGCATCCTTGACACCTAAAGAAACCAGCTAGACCTAAGGTGTTAAGTGCCTTAAGGTGTTATGGAGATGGGGCCTGGGCAGGACTGCACTGCCACTGAGGTTCACAAATAAAAATCCATACCCTCCAGAGTGATGTTCCAGTAAGGGGAAATTTGGAAGAAAATTCCAGAAATATTTCAATAAAGCTTCTTCCAGCCCTGTCATAATATCTAGGTTTTTAATAATGAAGTAAATCCTGCCCATTCAGACAAAGTAAACAAAATAAATCTGTGGGGAAACCCTTACAGGGGTGAAAATTCCTCAGAGAATGAGAAAAACACATAAACCTGATTGAGCAATTTAGGCTGACTCATATATAACTGGTGATGATGCATAAGAAAGAAAGAATTCTAGCCTGACATTCAGATTTGAGTTTTCTGGGCTAGCCATTAGAAGAATACCAAATTATAGTGTAAACTAGACATGAGTCAGACACAGTTAGCTGCAAGACAATGAACGCAGGTGACAAAGGTAAAAGAGCCACTTTTGGGCACAAAATTTAATTTTAATGCTCTTTTTTGTTTTTTTTTTTAACCAAAAAGTAGGCCAATGTAGTTGGTGGTTAGAGGGCTTGCTCTTAGAAATGTCCTAAGAATTAACTCCTTCACCTGCTTCAAAGGAGATAAAGACCAACATATAAATCATTTGTCAGTAAGTGGTCAACTGGTATAAAAACACATACATCACTTTACATCACTGTTAAAGAGTACCTGAAATGCTAGGATCACCACTTGTGCTTTTTGTTAAGGTACTGCAATCACAATGACTATCAAGGCTTCAGCCTGTCATCGCTGAAAACATTCAGCTCCATTTAATTCTACTCCTTACACATTTCTAAATGAAGTGCATTACAAGTAATGACTTCTATTCTATATATTGAACACGCAGCCTTGGACAGAGAAATATTGAGGCTGGAAATACTTAGAACACTCAAAGAAATAGGAGGTTTAAAAAAACCCCACAACTTACCTCATCTAACTTTAAATCTCTACAAGGTTCATGTCTACACATAAGCTACTTAACACATAGGGTTAAATTCACAAGACTGATTTTGGACACCTACTTCAGGATGAAATGAGATCAATCAAACTCCCAAATTGTTTGCTACTCTCCACTAACTATAAAGGATGTCTAGGTGATTAGATCATTCAGTCAGACGAATTTAATCCAAGATAATTGCAGAAGCAAGCAGCTGATAATACTAGAGGACAGCACTTATTTCTCAGAAACTGTTCCTCTTACATAGAATTTTGTGTCACCAGTTCTTTAGAAAAAAATATTTAAGAGGGTTTTTTGAATGATTTTTCTTAGTGAAGTTTGCATTTTTATTCACAATTCCTATTTTTTTAATGGATTTTTTTTCCTCTTAAAATCCTTAAAATAGGTCTGTTTAAGGAAGGCTCAAAGCCTTTACTTAAGTGAAATATTTGCTTTTGGCAACCAGTTATTTTTGGATATAAGAGTGAATTATTTTTTCTCTTAAATAATGCTGATTTTCCATTTATTTCTATTGTAGCTTGACATACTTGTCACACTCACAAAGACAGACTACCTAATTTCTTGTCATGGTCTATAGCAAAGCTGTTTACAATGGTATTTGTATAGTGATTTGGATAAGAACAGTAATGTACTATTTCCACTTTTAAAGGTATAACTCTAGATGATGTCAGCATTTGCCTCCAACAATATAATACTGTGTCATCCTGAAAAAGAGCTATATCAACAAAAGAGACTATCTGAGAAAGAATATTAATTAGAAAGGAAAACCAAAAATCAATAATTTTGCAAGCCTGGAAAGACTGGGCCAGCATAAGAGAAGAGAAAAAAAAAAACAAAAAAAAAACAAAAAAAACACACCCCACAACTAGACAAACCCACAAAAAAGCCACATCAAAATATTCTTTTAAAATAAAGCATAAAAGCACAAAGAAGCACAGAGACTTAACACTGCTGAAGCTTTCTTACTGTACCCCTGTGGTATGCAGGTGTGTCACCACAGAGCCTTAAGTCTCCTATCAGAGACTTCTATAAAAAGAAGCATATCCATCGCAAAAATAATAGTTTTACAACCGTGGTTTAAAAGTACACATGGAGAAAAATATCAAGTGTATGGGTTGTAAAATGGTGTCTCCTAGTCCTGTCATTGAAGCACACACAACTCCAGCTCCTTCCAGCACTATCTCCCATGAAGGACAGAGAAATGAGGAAAAATATCTTAGGATAGTTTCTGCAACTGGCCTCTGTGGGTCACCCTCTCTTACTGAGGAAGGTGTGATTTTCTGGCATGAAACGAGACTTGTCTCTGTGATCTCTGAATGTGCCTTTGGAGAGGGTAGTTTGAAGAAGCTGGAGCAAAAAAAGCTCTCCAAACCACTGATAATAATGCTATTGTCAGGCATATCGCTGTGTATTATCAGACCGAAAAAGTAATGTCTCTGACAGCAAAATGAGCTCTTACGTTATTTTGTAATTAACATATGTTCCAAATGATAGATTGTGTTTCAAGTATTTAACATCAAAATAAGAAACTAAAAGCAAAAGGAGGGATGATGTGACACTTCTGGAATTGGATTCGCTGGTATAATCTTTCTACACTGTATTTTCTGATCCATCTAAATAGCTTTGTAACTGGTTAAAGCATGCCCCGTGCCTCCCAACTGTAGGAACTGTCATAGCCATTTGGATTCAGAAAAGGATTATGTTCTCCACTGTTTTTAATTAACATATTTCTGGCCATAGTCAAAGCAGTACTGAGCAATTTCCACTTAACGTTTCTCATGTATCTGAATTCTAATCCACCCACTCCTTTTGAGAAGACATTCAGTAGTGACCTGAAAATAGTGCTGCGAAGAAGTTTGAGAAAGAACTTGGGGGGGGGGTAGGGGGGGTGTGGAGAAAAATTGCAGTGTTAAAAATCTGTTAACCATTGGTTACTAATTTAAACTGCTAACGATCTAACAGAGCTGGAACTAAGACTCCTATTAATTAGCGAAGGTTGGCAAAACATTCACTCCCAAATATAACTTGCTGTATATAGTTTCATTTACAAGGGAAACAAGCTATAAAAAGAAGAAAGAACAACTCTGCCACATACTAGTGGCAATGAATGCAATAGCTGTGAAGCTCTGTGATGGGATATGACATGCATTTCTCCATACATTTACATTTTAAACTTTTAATGAAAGCATATTGTCAGGGAATGCCAAGCCCACTATGTATTTTCCCTTTGCAGTGCTGTGACAAGACCCTGCTTCGTGTTGCAAGCAAGAAAACATTTTGTATTAAATGCAAAGTGAATATGCAAGAATGAAATTGAACAAGTTCCTCCAGCAAATCTGCTCCCCATCAAAAATCTAGGGGAAGCCTTTTTCAAAGACAAAACCATTTTACTCCATTTCTTATGAAGCAGGCTCTTATCAGGTATTTAGACACTGGCTGTTGGAAAATTCCTTCTTTCTTCAAGAAAGCTGCAAAGTAAAGACGTTGGAACACTTCCTGAAACTTCATCAGCAGAATAATTTTTTCTATTATCAAAACGACGTTGAAATAAATACATGCGTATAGAAATAACTGACTGAGTCTGACTGTTAAATGTCTTTTAACATTTAATGTATTGCTAATCCATCTTCACGGATTGATCGTATCACTTGATATACAAAAACCTGCAACAACTAAAAAAATGTAATGTTCATAAGATCAAAATAAGATTTAATTTAGAGCTCTTTCTGTAGGGTATTGTTTTTATCTATGTTCAAAACCTAAATTAAATTGTTCCTCTGGGTTCATAATAAACTATGTTTTTCTTTTTTCCTTTGATGATGGCTATCAGTGAAGAAATTTGGTTCATCCTATCCCCACCTCCTGCTACAGCTACCTCCCATCGATCTTTTTTTTTTTTTTTTTGGAAGGGGGGGGGGGGAAGGAGGGGCGCTAGAATATGACTCATTAAAATAGACAAGGTTTATGCTGGTGTAGCGTATTCAGTATGAATAAATGGCAGGGAAACAGGCGCTCATCAGTCTCACATATAGCACTCAAAAAAAATCCCGATACAAGAAGTCTGTCCTGCTTGAGGAAAGTTAACATACCCTAATTTGACTACACCTTTGTTTTTTACCACCATCTTACCAGGATACCGCAGTATTACAAAAAATTTATAAAATGAAACTCAGGATGGGACTTCTGCTTGTGGACACCAGTGATCAGTTTCCTGTCACGGAAATCAAATTACTTAAAAACAAATGCAGGGGCCCTCAACTTTGGCTAAAGTCAGATTCTGCACAGGGGAATCCACCTATTCAGCACTGGATGACACAAGCCCTGGCACGGCAGTGAGCACTTACAAGCGCACTGTGCAATATTGAAACTAACGGGGCCCCTCGCAGATTTGGCTGCCAGCTGACATGAGTCTGGGTTACACAATCAGCTTCTAAATTAGGCTAATCGCTTAACTTTGGCAGTAGTATTGCAATAAAAAGGATTCATAATTCATAATGGAGAAGGCGAAGACGTGAACCTTAGCAAAAAGACACGAAGTCATACATCAAGAGACAATTACGTATCTCAAATACCAGCAAGCCGAGCAGGCGATGACTCGCGTCAAAGCAGGCAACAGACAATGTGCCGACTTTCATTCCTGATGACAGTGAGTGTTTTGTTTATTCTGTTGTGCAATAATGTTGGTGTATTATTTCTGGTCTCTGGCTATATTTGCAAGAAAAGTACATGATCCTACCTCCTTTTGGTCATCAGTGTTTCCTCACATGAGAATACTTGAGCATCCATTCCCATTTCCAGAATTACAAGGGAAAATGGTTCTCTCGTTTGGAGTACCAGTACTTCACTGTAATTGAGCGTTGAGTTAGCCCTATAGCAGATCTTTAATGAGATAAATGTTATTAAAGACTGAAAAAAATAGCCGAGTATGGTGAAACTATCTATCTCTTTAGAGATCAGAGGGCTCTCTGTAGAGCCTGAATTTCAGATCCTTTTTCGAAGACAATTCAGAACTGTTCTTCAGTCTTTTATGAAGGAGTCACTTGAAAAGAAAAATCTGATTTTCTGTAGGAATAGCACCATTAAATTTAAGGCATTTCTTAAGTAAAGTATTCAGCTGAGAATTATCTGCCATTAAGATAATTAGGTCTAATTTTGCCTTGGACCTTAGTTGAAGCTTTGCAGTGGGAAATAATTTCTGGAAGAGTTTTACCTATTTAAACAGACAAGTTAAATAGGGGATTTTGAAAGACATATAGATTTCTACCTCATTCTCAAATCAGATTTACTTGACATCAGAATTACATTTTTAATGTGCAAAAATCTAGCTAACCATAGTTAAGGAGTTACATTGGGATTTCCGAATGGGAACTATCAAGCTATATATTTTTTTCAGATACGCAGATCTACAGTGCCAGTGAAAGCAACCTGAAAAATTACAGTTTCATGATAATACAGGTATGCCATATGGGGTTGTCAAACATGTACATCAATGACCTAAAACTGTACCACTAGCAATTTTCATAGTGACATCAATGGGACAATGCTAAATGTTTTTTTTTTGTTTTGTTTTGGTTTTTTGTTGTTTTTTTTTTTTTAAATTTCATCCATACAATTAAAAGCCTAATCCTCTCTTGGTTAAGTAAACAGTTAAATAGTAGTAAATTTCAGGAGGAATAGACTATTTTACCATCAAAAGAAAAATTATACCATCTTGTTGCTTAACCTTTTCAGTCACTGTTAAACATATAGCTAAGTAGAAACTTCTGTTTCTGAGCAAAACAATTGTCACTTTTTTTCCAGGTGGGGAAGGACAGAAATGAAAAATAATCATTATTCCAAGCTCTCTACAGAGCTTAATTACCTCTTTACTCAGGCAAATTCCCCATTGAGGCCATCAATATTTTTACCTCAATAACTACTGAATCATCTAATAATAAAATAGCATTAAAAAAACCCAGAGAATAAAAAATGAAAGCTTGCAATAGATTTGACTGTATACTATACCACTGCATCCTTCTCCAATATTTTCATATTTATTTTTTTGTTTCCATTGGGAGCTATAAACCAGATTTTTAGATAGTCTAAAATACACACGTTTTTCTCTATGTTTACCCTACTATTTCACTCAACTCATTCCATATTGTGCCCTGGTTTGAGCTGATACACAAAATACAGTATACATTTTATCTCACCCTTCAAGTCCAACACAAAGAATTTCTTGAACCCAGACTGAATCTCCAGCAGAAGTTACGGAAGTGCCAGGAGATGCTGTGTTCAATGGAGCAGCAATCCCTAATTTAAAAAAGACAGCTCTTAAGTAAATGGAGATACTGTATTTTGTGATATGGCACACCTGATTTAAATCATGATGATGTTAAACAGATTTACACATACTTGAGGAATGTGGAACTTAGTCAAGGTAACAGTTTAAAAAGATTTCAACAAGAAAATTCAACACAAAGCCTCAACATTGTACAAAACAACTTCTGAAACTTTATTGTGAATTTTAAAGTACATTTAGAAAGGATCTTATCCTTAATATCATTAATTAAAAATAAATTTGAAAGAAATCCACATACTAGTAGTTTAAGCAAAGTTCAGTACAGACTTTTTGAAGTCACAATATATACATTGCATGAGAGTGCAATAAGCTTCCAATTACATTAGGTATATATTTTTAAAATAAAGAGTTTTGATTTGACATGTGTGAGAGGCATACTGTTTACAATGAAAATGTTTTACAAAATATAGCAAAGGAAAAATGGAATTTAATACATTTTGAATGTACAACTACTTTATATCCTTTAAAGGTAGTTCTTTACTCAAAGTGTACAAAGGTCCATTTCTTAAAGGACACCTCTTTGTTTGCACTGTTAACACTGATTAGAAATGATAGTTTTAAAGATTCATTACTATACATATCAGTGAATTCTTATTCAACTCAATGGCCACTACAATGAAGAAAATATTACAGAATCATTGACAGCATCTTCTTCTCTCCTAAACTATGCATAGATAAATACATAGCAATGGTGCCTATTACTACAATAAAAGTGAAACACTTCACCTGATTTTTGCAGCTATTCTTTGCATAAATATAATGCATTATATATATATTAGTTTATTTAACAATCAATCGATTGCTTATTTTAACACTCAGTAACATATAGAAGTACATACACTGCTATCCTTAAACATTTTCCACTCTGTAGCGGCTCATAAGATTCAAAAAATCAACACTGTAAATTCATAATTCTCAACCTGGGGGAAAAGTATCCCTCAGATGGACTGATACTACTTATACAAGTTAAACCATATTATGAATCCATAGCGTCCACCTCCAAAATACATAACAGGAGTAATATAGTTTACTGTGGCTACTAACTACTGCATAATCATTATATAGGAAATTGACACATCGAGTGTTTTACATTTATGATTACTCATTACACTATATCACACACAGAGCGAAACTTTCCCCAACAGATGGACCTCCTTTTCCACAGTTTTTCATGTTTTAGAGAAAAATCATCACACAGTGACAAAGTTATGTCTTGAGAAGTATGCAAAATGTGTTTCCTTTTTCAGGATCGAAGAGTGAGCAGCAAACTATTAATTATTTTACAATCAGGATGTAAAATTACATCTTTAAAGAGAAAGTTTTCTGCACCACAATTAAACAAACCATCTACTGGGGGTGTGGGACTGTCACTCAAAACTGTGGGAAAAGCATACTAGAAAATTAGCTAGCCAATAATGAATTAAAAGTTGTACTTTCCTTTCAAACAGAGCACAGTAGGGTTATGTGATTTGTGCCCAACCACTCTGCAACGTGTTATCTGAACAGCTCAAAGCATTGCGAAGGCCAAGACAGCTTTGCATTCATTATTGCCGAAGGTGGATTTTTAACCACCACCAAGGATGTCTGGGACATTAAGATCTGCAGAAGAGAGCACGCTATTTCTTTTAAGAACATGGGTAGGGTGGACAAAAATCCACCCACGTGGATTTGCTTACCTACTTCTGGACTTCTTCACCATGTCTTTTCAATATAACTGTCTCTTCTATGGAGAAAAAAGTTTACTCTCTCTCTGAAAAACACTACTTAATAGCAGTGATCACTTAGAGGGCGGACACTCCAATTCAGATGTAATCCACTTTTGGCTGGGCTACTAATCCTGGAAGCTCTCTTTGCTTTTTCATGCTAAATGTAGCAGACAAGGCTTTCAGCTGTCATCCCTCTGAACAGCAGGAAGAATGGGAATAATTTTGCAGATCCATATGATGTTTTTCACTTTTGCTGTCCACTAACCCACCAGAAACTTCATGGTGAAAAGCTACAAAAACACGTGCCCCAGTTTTGCCTAATATCCATGCAAGAAGAGCGCAGCATGCCCACCAACTTCAGTCATGCTACACTTGCCTGCCCACCTCACGCAGCAGCGCACAGGGCGAGACCTGTGGATTGTCTCAGGAACCCAAAGAGAAGGGAAACAACAAGTCCCTGCCATGGCTCCTGGAGACAAGACAGGTTTAGAGACAACACTAATGGCATGCTGACAGGCTGTACTTTAAGACTTCTTTTTAAAAATAATAATAATAATAATAATAATAATAATAACCAGAAGCTTTACCAGTCAGAAACCTGCCCAGTGTTTCTGTATTAGAGTGCCACTTTCGGTTAAAAAGAAATCTTTTAGCTTACAATATGTGGCACATTTTTTCCCTATTTCTGTTTTAAAAATACAAAATAGCCCACCCCTTCCTTTGATATCTGCAAAGAGGATAACTGAAGCCTTGCAGGATCCTTGACAGCTTAAGTATACAGTAGGAATAGTTGACAATTACATTTGCTTTTCCCAGTGTGCAGAAAGGATGGCTAATGGAATTAATGAATCGTTTGCTGTTCCACTAGTAAAAAGTCTAAATAACAACATGACCTCCAGTCAACGCTGCCGAAGAAGTGTTTCCTTAAACAATTCACAATACATGAGAGACGACCTCAGACAGCAACTTATAAATGTGTTTGTGATTTTTCTTCTTCAATTCTCTCTCTTTTGTGTAGATCTGCATAGATAAAAGTTTTACCATTTGCACCAGTTGCTATTTTCCCTAATGACTACCAAACTGGGAAGAAAGGAAAAGCATCTTGCTCTAAAGGCTAAGTTCAGCTATCATGAACACAACATAAACCTAAAACTTCCACTTAAGTCAAAAAAATACTCCCAAGTTCAGATTTTTCTTAGAGCTGTAATAAACAATGTTTACTAGATAAGTTGCTTTCCAAAGAAAACTTAGAGTTTTAAAAATACAGCTGAATAGCTCTGTTCTTGCTTCTCCTTGTTTCTACTTCATGCAAATCCACTGCCACCAGTGGTGGGATTCTTGGTTTAAACCAGTGTGAAAAGAAACCAAGTATCTGTTAACAAACTCCTGATGTTTAATAGTGCTAAACAGTTTATTAAAAATACATTAATATCCCATAAGAACTAGGGGCTAAGAGTGTTCTTGTTGTTTTGAAATGGATATTTATCAAAGGGATAGAGAGGGTTTATTTAACATCAGGTCAGCACATGAATGCAGACTACAAACCAATTTATATATGTATATATATTTTTAAGTTTTAAAGCTGGAAACACTCTTCCTAAACAGGAACTGTATTCTTTAATTATCTTTGAAGAGAGGGCTGGACTAACCCTACATTTTTAATCTTTTTTAGGATTTAGTTTAGCAGGATAAGAGGTTAGAGCAGAGTAAAAAAATGATTTAGTACAGTGCCTACAATCCACTGATGCTTACTGTAGCTGATCATCAAAATACTTAAAACGATAGTATTAAGTGATTTATGCGGTTGATGACATAAATGTTTATGACAGCCTTAGCCACATAGTTGCATCCGTTTGACTTTCACACACTTTATTTGAAGACATGCATGTGTAAAGATCAGTAGCAATTGCCAATTTGCCTGATCTACCACATCACCATACAAAAAACTGTTACAGATTTCCCCCCTTAGGTGCAATTTTGTCATACTCCATTAATCCTTTCAATCCTCCCCCAGTCCTGTGGACTTGTTATTTAGTAATCCCCGATTGTTGTGGTGAAGGAACATTGGAAAGTCTCTGCTGTCCGCAAGGCAGAAAATTACAATGGTCGTCTATTAAATTTGGCTCTTACAGTGCCCGCTTGGATCAAGCCCGCTTGTCACAATCACAACCAATAGCCACAACGTCAGGACAAATTATCACCGACATCCAAAATGTCAATTTTAAACTAATTTTGTGTCTTACAAAGTATCACCTCTACAGTACTCAGACAAAGGCGGAAGCCCAGCTGTATTTTCAAGGAGGGGGAAAAAAAACCCAAACTTAAATCAACACGTCACATAGGGTAGCTTCATTCACTTATGCATGTCAGGTTTTCAGTTTTCAGCTCCCAACTGGGAACTCTCCCACATGATTGCAACCTATTGTGCAACTGAACAACTTGGCTTTCTTCCACTTGAGTCTGTTAAAGAGAGATTACTGGAAGCATTCCTTTCCAGGGCTGCTCTCCTTAAATACGAGATTCTCTATAAACACCAGCGTTTCTCTTTTTAATTCAACATTTTTACACTGCAAGGTAATCTGTCTAGATCTTCTCTCTCTCTCTCATACGCACACGCAGATGCACACGAACGCGCACAAAGCCACAGGGTTTCTATCCCAAATCAAGTATGTGTATCCCTGTCTTTTTTTCCCCCTATACACAAAAGTCAAATTCATCTATTTTTTTAGGAAAACAAACAAAACCAAAAAAAAAAAACCCACCAGCCTTTCATCAGCTCGATTCATTTAAACCTGTAAACCTTGGGTTTTCATACTGCTGACATGAAAAAATAACAGCTACAAGCTCCTAGCCAGAATTTGTGATTGATTATCTAGTGAAGCCTTTACAGAAAAGCTTGTTTGCTTATTAGTTTTACTAAGGTCTGTATTCAGTGACATATCCAACCACAATCTTTAATTAAGAAAAAAACTGACTAAATATTTAGATACTTTAATTCTGAAATAAAATAAATAGGGAAATAAATAAGCAAATAAATCACACAAAAAATAATGAAAAGCTTCACAATCAACTACAAAATAGAGGAAATCTTAAAATAAACCTCTTAGTTATCTCAGATTTTGAAGGTTGTAACATTTTATTATTTATAAGAGCTGACTTGTCTTTTGGAACTATTGCACTTTCTAGTATCTCATCCTTCAGAAGTCCAGCAAGATCTTATCCTTGCTGCTAGAATAGCAGTCATGAGTGTGATTACAGGATCTACATGCCAGACACACACCACTTAGGTTTCTCGGCATACTGTAGCATGAATCAATCTTACTCACCCATGGGTGTAGTGTATACTACCTCCAGATCACTCAGCTAGTTTTGTTTCTTTTGATGTACACAGAGCATAACGTGGAAAAATCTGTGCAGATGAATCATATTTAAGGTTGATGTGACTACCGAAGCCTAATGCAAACTTAACACATTACTTACCAAAAGGCAAACTGGTATTATTTTCTATGACTAGTTTAAAAAAAATACTTGCAATTTCACTGGCAAATTTCAACATTTATAGCACTAAATATAATCAGAAATGATCTACCAGTAATACCAGCCATGAGTCCTTGCAACACTGTTTAAAACAGCAGGATACTCTTACAGTAAAACACTTAGCAAAATGCAATTTCTTATATGAAAATAAAAGGCTCAAATGCAATTAGTTTAAGAGATCTTAATGCGTGGTGAGCAGCAATATACATTCAATATCTGATAGGGATATTGGACTGGAAAAGAAGGTTTGGGTGTCCAATTCTGACCCTAGCAGCTCTCTAAAAGTCATACTAGTAGTAGAAGATACCACTTACTTCAAAACAAGTCCCACCAGTCTGCACTGCTGCGTACGTTAGCCCAAACTACATTTACACGTGGACTTTGCCTAAGGAGATGTTCAGGACAGGCCTCCTCATCAGTTCGGGCAAGACCCAACCATGCCATGACCAACCACACAAGCCATGCCCCTGACAAGGAGTTTATCTTCTAGCACAATGCAGTGGTGCTACAGCCCTACACCTGGAAATCATGGCACCTGACAGCTTACTCTTGGCAACAGCACGGTGTTTTCCTAACTGAAAGTCTGAAGAAAATATCTGCCCAGCTCCTACAGGAGCAAAGATTCACGTGGTTCCAATCCTGAAGACCTTCACATCAAGAAGCAAATACCAAAATGCAAGTAAACCCAAATACAATAAGAAATATTCATGTGGAGGTACCTCTTCCAGTTAGAAACCGTCTCCCTTCACATGCTAGCTGATGCCTTAATGACATCCCTGGCTGTTTTAATTCTTATTTACACTGTAAGCAGCAGGGATACAGTCAGGGAACTGCCTGCTAAGGAGCCCGGCAGTTACAAACTGCTCATCCCTTCTGCCTTCTGTCGGTGCTTTTGTCTAAAGGCATTCCTACAGCACATATTCACCTCTGATGTATATATGCCATAGGTCTCTGTGGGATGAGCTTCACATTGATTAGGACTGCAATTGCACTAGATTTTCAGACAGTTCATCAGAGTGTCCGGCATCTGATTTTACCCTGTAAAATAAATCTTCAAATGTCATTAAATTAGATCCTCAGCTGTTTTCATAAACAAAGAGATTGTCCAGCACTGCCTGAGGACTTGGTTCACTTCTCAACTTGAAAATGTAAAGCAGTTTTGGATTAGTCATAACAGAAGTGATGTTGGTGTTTCTGAAAGTGTTGAAAATTACTTTGAACTTCCTTCCTGTGACTCTCTAACTATATACCAGTGCATGTTCTTTAGGCAACATGAATAATGTATCTTGGGCCAGCATTGTGTCTTTCTTTTAAGGCAGAATCCTCAGTATACTTCAATAAGTATATATAATCCTGTACATGCATGCACATGTATATACCTGTACACATGCCTACGCATGCACATGCATAGTGACAAGGTGACATGATGAGTGACATCATATTCTCCTTGCTTGATTTGTTTTTATGCCTAACTAAATTAATAAAGCTAAAATAACTAAAACAACAACAAAAAAAAGATCAATAGAACTAAAAGAAGGAGTTAAAAAATGTGAGGTACAGTGACTATTACACACTGAAAGAATCACAACTTTGAGATGACGATGTAGAGTGAGACTTGATCAAAGTAGCCAGTTCATGGAGAGTTTCTGATTGCACAAACCAGCGCATACCTGTTATAGTTTTAAGACAGGGTGGCTGATGTCTTACTAATTTTTATTTTTTTTTTCACATTAACTACTGTCATCACTAATGTTTCCATTCAAAATGTTCTAACCTCCAAATTAGATCACCTTTTAGGTGAAGTAGCAAACAACACTCATGAGGATTTAGTTCTGTCATCCTTGTGCGTCTAACATGAGGCCAAAAGTTAGGCTTTCCAAAAGCACTTAGTACCAATTGTAAAAATTCCACGGATTTTAACGGGAGTCTTTTGCTAACCCTAAACTGTTCTGATAAAAATTTAATCCCCCTATGAACTTAGGATTCAGTTACCTTGTGCACAGAAGCCAGTGCAGCTACTTGTAGATCAAATGCTACGCACAGTCAGTGTGCCAAAACCAAGCCCAAGCGGGTGATGTTGTTACCTTAGCAGATAAGAGGCATTGTAAAATAATTATGATAATCTTAAAACAAATAAAGGGAAAGTCAAATCAAGGAGCAATTCACCTTTGACAAGAGGAAGATGTTCATTTCCAGCTGTTTCCATTTTTAATTGATGATATTTTTATGTAGTGAATGAAAGCTAGCCAATTTTCTTCAGAAAAGTGGTCCTATTCTCTTAACTCGGTAAGAACTTTATGCTTCTTACTGGTCTACTGCACCATGGGGATGGGAAAAAAAATGAAAGCAAGGATTTCTTTATTCTAGCCTGGAAAATTAACTGTTAAGCTCAGTGGGGGCAGAAACGAAGGTGGCATTTAGATATAACTAATTTAGTATCAAACCAAAGCAGAGAGCCTTCTCAGTGAAGAAAGAGACCAAAGGGAACACAAAATTGTACCTGAATTATTTCTGAGTCAATTCCTATAAAAGCAGAAGAACTTTCTTTTATGCTCAAATGGATTACACATTTCCCTTTATAATATGCACATTGTTCACAGATTTTAAAGATAACGTAATGAACAACAACTGCTAAGAAAGAAATTTTTTTTTTTTTTTTTCAAAACATTAAAGTGCAAGGGTCATTTGCACAAGAGGCCTGGACTGCTTTTTAAAAGCAGATTGTGAGATAGATTCTCAGTTGATATGAAATTGCATAGCTCTCTTAAGTTTATCATTCAATTAGAATGTAACGTAACTAAGATTACAATTTGTTTACATTACCATATGTTAATAAAGTAAGAAACATAACTTGTAAATTCTGTTCTTTGCTTTATTCTGGCTGCTTTTAATTGCTTGGATTTTCTTTAATTGTAAAGAGTGCATGTTTGAGGGGATAAATTCTCACTTGTGCTGTCAGACCCGGCTAATCATTCCCTACTTATCCACATTTCTAAAGACCTAAGATTTTGCTTGAAAAGAGGCTTAGAAGCAATTGTCTTGTGTTCATTAATCCATAAACATTTGATTTCAAATCAGATTGCCAGCAGACATAACCTCTTTGCATTGCTACAACAGAGACTTGATTTGATTAATCAAACAGCTCTGATTCACTGAATTGTCTCCAGAACAGTTGTCCCTGACAATACTATGCAAATAACTGTTGATGTTGTGCTGGAATTCTCAGCTTTCTAAAAATGAAAACATCCAAATTTTGTATCTAATTCAATAACTATCCTGCATCAGGCCCCACTGCATGTAATGTACATAGTCTTTAATCCATGTTCTGTTCTTGGCTTTGAAAATAACTGTCACCTTTAGGATGATTTTTCTATATATCTCAGTTTGCCCTTCACTGAAATAGCAATAATTATATTTTTCTAATGTAAAACAATTTAAAATGCATATAAATTCTATAAACAAACTTTTAAAATTATTATCTTTAGGAGTGATGCAACATTATACCCCACGTAAGTATCTTTGCTTGTTCTGTTTGAAATAGCTCTCATTTATACAGAATCAAATGGATTGTTTTATGAAACAGGAAAGCTTTATAGTTCAAGATTCCAAAACCAAATACACTAATTAAGCCTGCATAGTTAATACTAACTGCTGCTAAAACAGCACAAGCCAGTAACATGCAACAGACGTATGATTCACTTCGTAACAAATAATGGTTACTCTGTGGGAGCGGTTGCTCATTCTCCTGTGAAATAAAGCAAAGGTGAAAAACAGTAAGACTACAGTCATGGCAAGAGAGAGTAAATGGTAAGAATACTCTTGTTACCTTTGGTTAGACAATGGGAAGAGAAGCCAAAGAACCTTAAAGAGATGGAAAAACTAAGTCTGCAGCCTCAGCAAAAACAGCAGGAGTCACAAAACTTTCATCGGGAGATGTCTAAAAAGTCAAAGTTCTCAAGCCCCAGAAAAAACCTGCATGGAATTCAAAGACCAACAGGAATCATGGACAGAAAGCTTCAGGGGAAGCAATAAAAACTGTGAAGGAAGCAAGTATCTATTTTCTTCCTGGGATCTCTTAAATACTGCAGTTCCCAAACGAGGGTTGGTGCAAGTACTGATGCAACCAGCTGGTTCTCCCTGCTGGTTGACCCTGAGGAGCACTGTGTGACTAGCCCACCAATAAAGCCTCCTCTGAAACTAACAAAGCCTTTTGCTTTCCAGGACAAGATATTCACAATTAAAATGGTCAGCGCTTCAGTATTGTGTCAATTACCTACATTAACTGAGAATAGGCAAGAAACCTCAGACAGCCTACAACAACTCTGCCAAAGGGCAGATTGGTTAGATTACGTCATTTCTCACTTTCCATTTGACACAATCTGTTTCTTCCTGTGATTCAGAGAACTGAAGGATGGACCTTCTGGTATGATCTTAGTCTAAGCCCACCATACTGTTTTGGTAAGCTTCTTAACAAATACTTCTGCGTATTAAACTGAATATTTTCAGTATTCCTGGGAGATTAATTCGGTTACAAGCATTCAGGGTACGTGCAGCCTCACCTCATTCACCATGTGATAAGACTATACACTAAATCATTCATGGGATTACTGACAATGTACTTATATTTCATAATTTGTATGTATTAGCATCAAAAATATGTATGTTAGTACTTGCATCAGTTACTTGTTTATGATTTGTGCTAGATTTTATTTGCTGAAGTTTTATGTATTTATTGTATTTTGAACCATAGTGTGTGTATTCAATGGTAATTGCTTAAAGAGTTACAGAACAGTTGGTGATTTCTTTTCAGATTTTTGGCAGAGATTGAAGTCTCAGTATGAGTGGAACAAAGAATGCTCGTTTGTTTCAGAAATAAAAAGTGTACCAGTTTTGGTTATTAAACTGGTAAAAATATGACTATTTTCCCCAGAGAAAAGGAAGCCAAATCACAGGAAAAAAGGACACCATAGTTTTAAGGAAGAGGTGCAAAACCCTCTCCACACCTCCAGAGGTAGCAAGCCTTGCTACATTAGCAATCTTGGTTCAAAAGAGGGATGTGGTCAAAAGTGAAACTTCTTTTAGACTTTCCGTTACTCTCAACTGGGCTTTTGCCCAGCATGCAGATTAGCATAATACACTGTCTGTGTTAAAAGAAAGGTCCATGACTCGGAACAGCAGGAGTACTGCAAGTCAGAATGGAGTTGCTTGAAAGAACCGAATAAGGAAGTCTGAACGTTGCATTTATTTATTTTTGTTTTTATTAACAGGAAAGATATGTCCGATATGTCCTCTCATACACTCGTATTCAGTCCAAGCATCTACCACCTGACTTTTTAAGTGATGTTACATTGCTTGGAGATGATTCTTAAAATAAGAAGTTTCAACCCAATTGAAATGCAAAGACAAAATACTGCATTCCTTTCCCAGCTGAGCTTTTATTTAATGTGCCAGATTAAGAAGCTTGCTCTACTTTACTGGATCAGAGTCAACACAGTTTGTCCAAGAAACTCAGAGATAAGGGGAAAATGGGTCTTAATCAGGCAAAATTCTCAATAAAACAAACAGGCATTTTGGCCAAGTATGTTCTGCAGAATTTATCACGGTATTTTGGCCTCAGTTAAGTCTGCAAAAGTGGACTGCTGCTTTCATACCTATATTTTGTGACAGCTACCCCAATCCAGAAGAGAGTAAAAGCAAACTTTTCCCTTTCTGATGTTCATTTTTATCAAGTTTTAATCAGCTAGAATTCCCCACGGAAAATTCACACAGCAAGTTGGAACATCATAATCTGAAGCTCCAGTGGGTTTAGATTAAGCAAAATGCATCTCACAATTATGTTAAAGTACTTCAAAATACCACAGATCCATGGACTAAAAATGCGATTCTTTTGTCCCTTGTGCTTAGAAAATAATGACATCTATTTTATTAAGGGCACAGACAATCCTAACAACCTTATGCTCAGAAGTACTTTATTCCATAAAACAGTGGATGTAGCCTGATTTGCACATTCAACTGTTTTAATCAGTATAATCCTCAATGTTTTTCTATAAATTTCTAAATTTCATGCTTTCCTGCTGTTCTTAAGTTGTTAAAGTATCACAAATATTAAAATCTGAAATTCAATTTACCTACCTTGGAAAGTGCATTCTGGAAATCTTTATCTTTAGACAACTCCTAAAAAATGCTCTGTATGAGTAAGTAGCTCAAAAGTGGGCCATGACAGGAAGTGTCAGTGTACTATCAGGAATTATTTTAATATGCTTAAAATTGCTCACTGCAGGTCACTCTGAGCACAAACTAAACCAAGAAGCCAGAGCTACATATTAAGATAAACAGCTATAGTAGAGCTACGCTTATAAAAGCATCAGATAGGCAACTTGATGGTTAAACTCGTAGCTGTGGAGAGGGACTGAGCCCCAGTTTCCCTAATTCTTGCTATTTAAAGTGAATTAATGTTTCATATTAAAAACCAGAGATTACTCAAGAAGCCGCAAGAGAAGGATGGGTGCCGCAGGAAAGAAAAGAAAGTCTTAGAGATCTGAGTCTCCTGCAGACCGTTGGTTGTGGGAGGAAGAAAGAGGGATTATTGCACAGACACGAGGAGACGGATTCAACTCTTGATTACAAGCAAAAACATCAGTGAAGTAGCTGTAATTTCACAAATACAAAATTAATGGATGTGAAATCAGAATTGGGCTCAGATAGCTTTTACACAGAGATTACTACATGCAGCTCTAACCTCAACAAAAAACCCCTTAACTCGGGAGCAAGTGATATTAGCATTTTCTTGGCCTTTTTCCATGGCTATAAAATGGCATTAATGTAAATGTGACTCAGACTTGGGATCCCTGGTCACTGTCGCAGCCAAGAGCCTAAGTATATGAAATCTCCTTGGCTCTGCTAAAACACTAGTGCTAAATTCTGGGAAATGATAACACTGATTCATCTCAAAATAGTCTATATATAACAGCAAGACTAGGCACACATAAAATTATGCACTATCTTGCCTCAAGGTTAGCAACATATTCCTAGTAGAAGGAAAAATGTTATTTTCATTCCCTGCAATCATGTGATAAATAGCCGTAGGGCAGATTCAGCAAGATCCCGAAGGTTGTGATTTTACAATATAATGAATGTATGTCTAGCTTTTTGCCACCTGAAAAAGCAGCAAAACAAAGCAGGACTTGTCAGTATTTTGCTTATGGCAGAAATCAGACAATGTCCAGAACCCTTTATGAGACATACTGCTACCTTCTTAACTAGTTTGATTATAACATTGACTCCAATACTTCAACAGCTCGGGCTTTCCAGCATATGGCATAATTGGAAGCAGCAGCCAGCAGGTATCACATGTGAATGGGAAATGTCTCCCACAGAATAACTACTGACTGTGAACCAAATACGTGGTCTTGTAGGTAGGTTTGTGGGGGGAAAAAAAAAGAAGAGGACAAAAAAAGTGTATTGAAAAGGAGAGGATCCTTAGATGGGTGGAGCATCTGTACAGGATACGAGGCGAGCAAGTTACCTAAAAAGTTCAGAAATAGAAAGCGCAAAAAGAAGTAATTGAGTGTAGATCAAAAATGAAAAGATGAGACAGCAGTAAGGGAACATTTTAAGAGGTATAAAACAACTGTTTATCCAGACTGCTTACCTAAAATAAACTGCAAATCTTAAAGGTGGTTTTAAAGGAATGGTAATCCTTCGGTTCGCAGCCATTCAAACCTACAGACTATTTCAGGAGACACTTTAACAACGGCGGGAGACATATACTGAGAAGTGCATTCTTAGGAGCAGGCAGACTCAAAACTACAGATCAAACAAACTGGAGAAGGCAACTCATGCTGCTCACCTCGCTTGCAAAGGGCTGGCATTTGTTCCTATTTCTATTTATTGTCAAGATGGAGCAGACCATAGATGAGACGTTTTACTCTGATCATGCTTCCTATAAAATACTGTGTTTTACTGAAGTAAAAATTGAATACAGGCACATCTATACCATCACCATCACAACTTAATGGCCTGTGTTAAATTAATGTTTGATTCTGATGCTTCACCTTACTCCATTTTGGGGGGATGACTGAGTTATAACCATTGTATGCAGCTGCAATCATTGATGCAATCGTGCATAGTTTGCAAAATGGTAGCACCAACATTGAAGAAGGTGTGAAATTGCGTTGGAATTATACCAGATGATAATGCAAGCCTGGCAGGAACTTCTAGGGGCGCTGCTGCTAATATAATCGGGGATAAATGCGGAAGCCCAACAAGGACTTTACTTCAGCCGCAGGACCAAATTGTAAGGTTTTGACAGACAGTAGGGCAGAGATTCACATGGCATCACTTCAGAAGTCTAAAAGGACCTAGAATAAGTACACATGCAATTCATATCCTCAAAGGCACCTTTACATTGCAAGATAGTGTAACATGATTTCACCCTGAAGTCGGTAATGCAGTATAAAATCCTGCTAATGATAAGGTTTCACCTGTACATAATCAGTTGAGATCAACCCCAGGTGTATTGTTTGGGGCTGACCTCAACCAGCTACATCAAGGTATGACATACCGGCTTCTTCTCTCCACAAGTATTTTACATTTAGACAGACACCTCACAATAGCAATCTTAATGTAAAACACACCTTTTTTTTTCAGTGAAGATAAAGCCTTGACAAAAATGAGGAAAAGGCACATCATGTTTAAAGAGTAATGAGTGTACAGCACAGTCCAAATGTAAATGAGATCAAGTCTATCTCAGTCAATGGAGTCGTGCACAGTCGAGTAACACAAAAACTAAACTTCTGCCTTTGTTTTTTCAAAGATTTCTAAGAGCAGCAAAATTTACAGGAGAAAATGTCAAACAAATTGGCTTCACAGATATGAAAAGTCATACGAATTTTTTGTGTTTACAAGATTGCATCTTCCGGTGCAAGAGTTAATGCACTTTGTGAAAGTTATTATGCTCTGGCTTATAAGCTTCAGCTCTATGTGATGGCAGTTCAAATTTCATGACAGAATGCTAACTTATCTTTGCTATTGAAAAAACTAATGAGGTGGTAAATAGTTGCAGAGCGATGTTACACGCAGCGATATGCAGGTTTTGCGGGTTTCTCATTATCTGCGTAACTGTATACACGTAAAAGTAGTGAAAACCCAAAACAGGCAGCAAAAGCTTATGGCTTTAAAACTGGAATAGAATTGCGTTAGTGTTTTCTAACGGAAATATGATAAATTTAAGCAATGTCAAAAAAAGCCCCTCAGTATTTCAGCAAGGGTTTTCTACTAGGTCTAAGGTCTCATGGGCAGCGCTTAGGTGAAGATCACAATTAAGCAAACACAGTCAATTTATTCTCCCGCTGGTTTCACTCTAGTCGGGGCAATGGCACAATGTTAAGCAGTCTTAAGGCTTCTCTTTGTTATACTTGTTGCCTATGGCTTTTAATTGAAGGTGCTATCACAGCATCCCTATCAGGCTCCAAATGTCATGAGCAGTAGCAAGCAGCAGCAGCACATGGTGCAGAGGGCTCTCCTGACCCCCAGCTATCTTTACTGAGGACAGCAGGAAGTAAGATATAACACTCTTCAGTAGCTAGAGGCTTCCCAAAATGAACTTCCAGAATACTGAATACAAGCCAGGCTTGTATTTAGCGCTAGGACATGAAAATGTTAAAAAATACCAAGTGTGAGATAGAGAATGCAGAACGTTTTTTAATGTGGTCACCACTGATCCAAAGAATGAAAGTTCTGAAATTGGGAATTACTTCTGTGACATATTTATGACAGATAAAAATCCTAAATGGCAACAAGAAGTACTTTGTCTGGAGCTGATCTGCACCATCTATAAAGCGTCTTAGTAGGCATTGCATGAAACCGCTCTGCTGAGAAGTGCTCAGCACGCTGCTTTAAACAAGCAGACTCAAGGATCACTGACATTGTGTGTATCACAGCAGCGCTGCCAGCTTTCTTATTAAAAGACTAAGTTTTCCTGTAAGTCCTGACATCCACACTGAGCTTTTAACCATTCTGAAATGTAAACATACATAAATGTTTTCATCTCTCACCCCAATCTCCCTTTCAAATTGCTGAATTCAAGAAGCACTATCCAGTTACTGAGTTGCAATCTCCAGTGTTCTGGTTTGTGATTTACATTTTTGGCTGCTGTTTTCAGAATCAATTTTGTATCCTGAGTCTCAGTGAGATACCACACCTATAACAAATTGTGAATGCATTATGCCATCTGTGAGAAAAGTACGAAAAACCATACAAAAAAAAAAAAAAAAGCAAGCAAGCAAAACATATATAAGAATTAATTTGTCTGCTTGTTTTAACCACGACAGGTACTGAATGGCTACAAAAATAACTGGTGAAATCCAGCAGGCTAACTGGTACTGCAATATTGCTCAGTACTACAGCAGTTGTAGGTGAAGATAGATGCAGAGAATTTTGGTTGTGTATGTCTATAATACATACAGATGTAGAGCAGATGTTAGCTGCTCTGAAGGAAAATGATTCATACAAGTCATTATACCATACGAAACAAATTTCACTCCTCCGTAATGCCCACCTAGTATGCCTATGTAATATCAATTACAAGTGAATCAGATTTGGTCAGTATTACAATGCAGACGCACACCACTGCAAAACCAACCATCTCTGTTCATCCTATACCTGCTTTTAGTACTTACAAATCCACTAAATTAAACACGCTTCAGATTTTGACGTGCAGCTTAGGGCCTGATACATTTACTCCCTCAATTCCAATTATAACCAGAAGGCGCTGTCCCAGCTAACACCTCTGCAAATCCACGGTTATGAAGTTAGGCCGTAGTTTCTCCTCCGCCAAACCTTCAGCTCATTTTTGCAATCCATATTTAGTATGCCACCGAGGTACAGAGGGAAAATGTGTGTTACATATTGCAGGAATGGATTTTCTTCTCAGATTTGTATTAATAACTATAATTCATTCCAATTTGATTCTTTTAAATATACTGGAACAAGTCAAAGCAACTATCTATCTAGTTTAGAAAGTGTTTTACTTCCCCTATTATGCTTCTACCCGAATGCTTTAATTCTGTGAATCTAAATGAAGCCAGTTGGTTCATTAAAAGTCCTTACCTACAGCAACGTGTGGTTACGAGTTGCATGTCCTACAACAGATCGTACACAAAATCTGATGCTTCTCTACAGTGACAGTATTTATTTGAGGGGAAATCTCAGACTTCTACTATGTTCATACATATATTTTACCAAAATAAGTGCACTCAGAGATTGAAAGAGGAGATTAATAAAAGAAACAAGAAAGGACAGTGACAATATCTCATAAAAGAAAGATGTATTTAAGCATCAGTCAAATGACACTATTTTTCACCTCATTTATAGTGGAAGCTTGAAGACTAAAATATTCCACAAGCCATTAGTTTCTTGGTACTCTGTGACGGATTAGAATATTTCTTAATCAACTGCTAAAGCACAGAAGAAGGCCAAAGCCTGGATTTGAACAAAGCCGAGCAATAGTGAAATACAGGGTTGTTCAGCAGGGATGCTATCAATGAACCATCACAGAACCACAAAAAGTGCATCAATTTCTTAAACACTCTTGAAAAATACCTGTCATTTCAACAATTTCTTAGTCTAGAGTGTGAAAAATCACACTAAGAAACAAAAGTTCTGATTTGTAATCAGGGAAGCAGGTTAAAATATGAGATTCAAATAACTTGCTGAAGGTTCTGGACCACCCCTCTGCCTGGAGGCACTTTGAAAGCCTACACAGCCCACCCAGAAGTGGTCTTGTGCTACTGGTCAAATATTATGGACTGTATGAGGTTTGTTGCAATGTAATAACTCTCCAGCAAAAATGAAGAAAACTGACAGAAAATGTATTTAAATCTCATTCATACAATACATTTTAAGCTCCTTCTCATGAGATTGACGTTCACGCAATTCATAGTAATAGTCACCTCCAGTTTCATTGTCCACCTGGACTGTACCAGTACTCTCGAAAGGACGGCCATCAGAAGTCAAGACAAACAGGTGAACCAAGGGTGGCTTCCCTTTGCTACATCCATGTTTCTCATCTGTTTCCACAGTATAGACAAGAATTGCCATTTTTAAGTCACTGCAGTTAGAGGAAGAAAAAAAGGGGTTGTAAAATAAAAAAAAAATAAAATAAAATTGCCAATCATAGTAGTGGATCATCTATCTTGTCTCATTTTGTATTGCTGCTGATTGACAACCTGGTGCTCTTGTAGCATACAAAGGCAAAAAAAAAAAAAAAATCAGGCGTTCGTTTCAAACTGAAATGTTTGACAGATGTAACAGCTTTCTGAAATGAAACTGATGAAATCTCAAATAGGGAAGTCCATCTCCTGTACAGGGGAGAGATTAAATTTCAACAGGCAAAGTTTACTGTCCTTAGACAGATGCAGATTTTCTTTCTTTTTTGTTTACCTGCCAGCTGTTAAAAATATGGGAGATGGCTAGGGCTTTGCTATTGGTGCATAGTCTACCTCCTGCTGCTCTGGATGCCACAGACTTCAGTGCGATCCATGTTTCAGGGTACTGTTGTCACAAACTGAAGGCAATTTCAAATTCTCTTACTGGTAATGCTAGCACTTCACTGATATCTTGACCTGTATTTTCAAAATGACGTAAGCGAAACAATCTGACAAGTGACTGAAAATTCATACCGCTATAGACACATACCTAAACCAGAGAGGTTAAAAAACTATTTTTACACTATAATGCAAGTGGCCAGATACGACCGAGGGTAGAGATCAAAAGTTTACAACTTCCTTTTTCTCTACTCACATTCACAGAATGAGGTATCAAGGAACATACAGCGCTGAGGAAAAACAGAAATACTCACAACAGCACCAAAACAAAATAACTGGTGTTTCATTGCACCGTCTTCCTAAAATAGACAGCTGTACGAATGGCCAGATAACAATTTAATAAAAAATCAGTAAGAGTCTTTCTGTTGATTTGGAAGCCTTTGAATCTGAGCGATAATCTAAACTAGACTTTCCCAAAGGCAACTGTGCACATTATAAATTTTTTTGTGTGCATATACACTATTCAAATAATACTTTTACTTAAAGAAATACATACCCTTAAAACCCTTCTCTGGACTTCAGTCGGAAAACCAGACCGGATCATACTCTTCACCGGTAAAGTGAAGAGTATGGATCACACTGGATCATACTCTTCATTCATGTGGGATGCATCTCGCCCAACTGTATCCATCAGCTTTGGGAACCAGTTTAAACCAGCATGTTTTCTTTAGGGTGAAGTGAATGATGAACCCAGTGAAGCAGATTAGGTTTGACTTACAATTAGACAAGATGAATCCTACCATAATGTCAACAAAAGCAAGATCTGGTACTGTGTGCACAGGCACTGCCAGCTAAGTATACTGTTGAAAATGATACAAACTATACTTTTTAATTTACAGAAATTATGGTAGATCTACAATCAGAAGTTGGGCACCTGAAGCAACCATAATGTTCAGATATATTAATTACATGATGCAAGGAGAGGGACTGGCATAGCAACGGTATTCCCAAAACCTGAATGGAAAGCTACGAAAAAAAGAGGTTAAGTATCACTCCCCTTCAGGCTCTCCATCTTATTCTACACAGGAAGGAGGTGTTCTCTTAAATCAAAATTCATGAGTCTGCACCCTTTTTTGGAGCTCCTGGACACCTTCATGTAAAGTCAAACTTTTGTTAAAACTTTCTTCCAAAAAATACTGGTAGGAGAAGACAGAGACTCACATAAACCTCAGTGGTGAAATATTTCACCATGAAGTTCAGTAACAAATCCTTTATTTCTCTTAAGGAACCTGAGTGAACACTCCCTATAATAACCTGATATGTAGAAACACATGTATCCTACAGACACCTTTACATTAGAAACACAATAGCCTCCATAACCTTGTGTTTTGAAGGAGCATGGATTACGAGACAAAAATTTGCATCTATCAGGTTTAGCCATTTAGATATTACTGCCAGCTACCAATCATCAAGAGACTATCAGAATGGCAAATACCATTCACAACTGAAACATGGTCTTCCTCTTACTTTTTTGGGTGTTTTAAAGGCTATATGACCATATAAGGCATTGGCTAAAGTAGCTCATTTGATCAAAAATATCGGACAGGCACATATTTAACAACTTTTAACAACTGAGAAAACCAATCACAGAATTTTCTTACTAGCAATACAGAAAAGCCTAGGACGCACTAAGAATATCCTGCAAAATTACAAATAAAAGTAGTTGTATCTAAGACTTCATTTGGCTGGAAGGAATGAGGCAGAATGGACGAATATTAGTCTGAGGCTACCAAGTGGTTTACCAATCAGTATCAGTAGCTATCCTCTTTTAGCTATCAGCCAGTGAGAATATCCAATTTAATTTTTTGGAGTAGGGAGAAGCTGCTATTTTAAAATGCTACCTAGATCTTGTTTCTGCGAACCTGGGGGAGGAAACAAAGGAAAGAAGAAAAACCTGACAGCTGATCCTCCACATTTTATCAAATTCAGCTCAAAATAAAATGATTTTTAATTCACCTGACTCACAATTAATTTTACATATTTTTTAGATTTTGGAAATATTATCTCAACATCATCCTATTGCTTTTATAAAGAAGTTAACATCAGGGAGAGCTGCAGATGGTGTAAATCAGCAGATTTACCCACATTTGGATTTAGTTTCAAATGTTGAACTGTTACTCTAAGAAAGGGCTCCTGATATTCCTCTTGTAGCAAGAAGCATGCATACTCCGGAACAACTTTCAAGTAATAATATTAATATTTGTGCACAAAAAATTAAGTGTGCCATTTCACAAAAGAAATGGCAAAACTACAACACCAGCTCATAGGAAATTACAGACACTACACAACAACAAATCCTGACAAATGCTGAATTACTCAATTTTCCCTCTGTGCAACAGAAGATACAGGATAACCCATGCCAAGACATTAAAACAAATCTCCCCCGCAACTCACTAGCTGCAAGAGAAACAAGAGGAAGAAACAAAGAATGGGTAACTTTTGAGACTGGTACAATTTGGACGCCTCAGTATGACTACAAATCAGATTTTTAACCACCTTTCCCTGCATTATCACACATAATCTATGGTACTCCCAAAAACTGAAAACTAAACAGAGAATGCAGGTGAAATGTTTCCAAGATTTGAAAGTCCGGATTTTTTTTAGTAACTTCAACATGAATTTAATATCAAAACTATAGTGGCCCAAATGCTTCCCTGAATCCTTAGGTCCTAGAAATAACCTACACATGTTTTTCTATGGCTACAAAAATGGTGCTATACAAAACGATTTCATTTATTTATTCATTTGAAGTTTTCATAATCACACAACCAATGTAATAGTGCAGTAATACCCATTTAAGGTTTCTTTCTGTCAGTAATGGCTATTTCTGTTTCCAAACAGAGTATATAGCTCTTTAGAACACAACCCATTACAAAAAATATATTGCAACTATATTAGAAGGAACTTTTTTGAATGATATTTTAATTATAAAGGAACAGTTAAGATGATACGCATTTTGTGTCTTGACAAGCACTTAAAATCTGAGTTAGGTAAGATGCTAAAGGCCCTTATGTTGCAAATGTCTTGCTAAAAGACGCCAATGGAAACGAACAAACGATGCCCCCCCTCCCCTCTACTTCAGTAAAATATGATAGCATACATTCATTTCTTATCTACAGCCTGGGAAATCTTTTTCCAGTCAATGGAATGTTATCTCATGTAAACCAGAAATGAAATGATTAAATGCCCACATCGGTCTATTGGGATAAAACATTTTACATATATTCCTGCACAGGCTGAAAAGTCAAAGCTGCAACAAAAGAGGGAAAAAAAGTAATATACGATTTTGTGTGTGTTTGTTTTTCCTTCAGCAAAGACATGAACATTGCAGAATGTATGAGATAGCTGTACTTGAGTAGCAACGGAGGAAATTTCTGAGAATAGATTTTACATACCACAATGATCTTTTGTGAGAAAGTGATGCTGAAAATTCAGGTATCACCTGTAATCCCTGTTAGATCTTTCAGAACATGGTATGTCAACTTTTTCAGTTATATTCTGTACGTTCAGTGCAATTAAATGCCAGACTAAGAAGATACAGTGTCTCCCGATATAAATGAAACTTGAACTCTGCTTTTCTTAAACTGAATTTGCCTAGATGAAAATTGGTCCATTAGGTACAACGTATCTACCCTTGTACAGAAGGGTAGATGAGCCGTTCTGTTGCAAAGACAAGAATCCTAGAACTGATGAAGTAACCTTACTGACGACTTGAAACCTGCACTTCAGACAGGTAGACTGTGCCCGTCAAGAGATGCTGAATGTAAATGGGTCACAGTTTTCATATCTTTAACATCTGTTGTTTATACCCAAGAAAGCACATCAGGGGCAAGAAAATTAATTCCCCAATTGCTGTCAACCGAGTTAGGGAACAGCAATAAACAGCTTACTGTAAGCCTCTAGCTACAATAAAATTGCTGTCAATAAAGTGTGGCTGATATGGTTTTGCTGTGCTAGAAGAATAGATTCTTTGGAAGTGAAAACCTGAAATGGAAACTAAAAAGATCCTCCCTTGCTCCTGTATGCAAAAGAACATTATCACAAAATTCCAATAGCATTAAACTCTCAAGATCCGGTTCTCACTCCTATGTGTGGCACAAATTTATTAGCATTTGTGAAACTTCGGCTTTGCACATTCAGGACAGATGAGACCCCAGCGATTCTGATAAAAATCTTTTGCATGGGAAACGTTGAAAGAGAAATGAAGCTTGCTAAGCTTTTACTGTCTGTATCTGTAGACACAAAAATGTTCCCTACTCTAGTTTAGCATTTCTACTGTCACTGTTGAAAATAGTATTATAGCTTAGGGTTATGTTCAGATTTCCATTATAACCCCCAGTTTTCACATGCTCTTAACTTTCTGAAAAATTCTTCTTTTCAGCTGAAATTTTTCATGCTTGGTCTCAGCTCAAAGATGAATTTCTTTAGACAGTTGAGCAAAATCTGTTAACCTATTTTTCAGTTATACAAAGATAGAAAAAATACACTGTACATTTTCACCATTTCTAATATTTTAGTATACATATAGATATATAAATATACAGAACTAGAAAATAACTGAATTTTACATGCAGACATTTTTCCAGGTGACTAGTCCTCACCCAAGACTAATATCCATGCTAACACGTAAAACAAACTAAGCATAAAAAAGAAACAGTGGAATTGTATATTTTTTATACTAAGTGGTAAAACAAGGCCACTAAAAATAATACCGCACACAGAATTATGAAATGCTATGGTTACAGAATTTTAATATTTGCAGGTGACGTAGACTCCGCACTGCTGTTCCAATGCAGATTTCCATCAACTTATGCACCTTGAAATTGCCACTCTCAGCGTATCAAATTAAGAGTCATTAATGTTTTCAGCTTTTCTCTTCTCTTACACAAACCCTAAAGTTACAAATTTAAACACTCCAGAGTAAGATAACATGAATTCCACGTGCCACAGAAAGCTTAAGTGATGTGCATTGATCAGCTGGAGCCTGGCTACTTGTTCCTTGATCAGGCAAGAAGTCCATTGACTGAAAAAGGAGTAAAGCAAGCTCCATAGACCTTATATCATTGACTGTAAGATTAAAAATATACCTTAGTATGGAATGCATTTAATGTATCAGTCAAGCCCAAATCCTTAATTTCTGCTATCAGAGCACAGAAATAAAAGGACAGTATTAACATATATTTAGCTTTCCTGAATCTACTAGAACTGTGCACATTTACAAAATTTATAAATTATCATCTTGATTCAGAAAAGCGCTTAGAGTGTGCTTACGGCTGTCTTTCTTGAAGACAACATCTGAAGTCATTTGGACTTTAAGGATCTGCTTCAGTCCCACCTCTTTAAATGAAAGTTAAGCACATGCCTAAATGCTATTTGATTAGGAACGAAGACTGAAGATTTTGCTCATAACCCACACTGATACATATTTTTAAACCTGTGTTATTCGTCACTGCTGTACTTCAAATCTGATTAAATGAAGTTGTTATAATTGAAAACTGGGATAACCACGGCAAATTGGCCCTAATTTCTTTTATTATTTATTCTATTGTTAATCTAAGTAGGAGGGTTTTGTCTGTTTATTTGCTTTTTATAAGAGGTCTTTCACATAGAAGAATACAACATGTCGTCTTTGACTGTATTTCTATGTAGCTGTTTGGTGTAGTGACTTACTAATTTGAAGTGCATTTTAAAGTTCAATCAAATACTGAAAAGAACACTGATTGAGAAGCCTGCATAGATTTCAGTATTCTTTATGAGTCATAACACTGATTTTGGAAGCTTAGCTATATAAGCTGGTGGTGTGCAACATCCTTTCCATACTCCTAATTATGTGAATTAGCATTTAGAACAATCCCAAGTTCAAGTATTCAAAAATGCTCTTTTCAGAGCATCCACCAGGTTTACTGCAAGATAGGCACTTGAAGAAGGCTTTGGTTTTTTATACTGGGTACTTCTGAAACATCAGCCTGTGCAATTCAAAGTGACATGTGAAGACTTAACCACAGAACTTCCACTAAATTTATTGACGATTGCACAGAAATTGCCCAGCAAAAAAAAAAAAAAAAAAAAAAAAAAAAAAAGAAGAAATTTGTACTGAACAATCTATTTTTGAATTCTAAAAGCTTTCTGACTTGGGACCCAGTTCTAACGGATTTCTAGGGCCAAGCTCCCATTAAAAGTAACAGGATTTTGTTTGAATGAAGTCCAAGTGTGGACTCAGGTCTCAGCTCGCTATTAGTATTAATGTATCTGCAAGATACATCGCATGTGTATTTACCTTGGACTGAAAGAAACTAAGTACAAATGGAGGATGCTAGTATTTCTTAGATATATATATTAATCCTGTATTTCTTGTTTCGCTATCTTAGCATCCTCCACAACAATTCCCGCACCCTTTGCAAACCACATAAAGAAAACTTGTAGATGTATAGGTAACTGAATACAACTTTTAACATTAGATACAGATAAACTCATTCTGTTAAACCTCAAGAAAACAGTACAGTGGCACAGAACAAAGTATCTCTTCCTAAAAGAATTTTAAAAAACGTTTTCAGATACTGTGGCATTAGCACACACTACTATTCAGTAAGGTTTTTAAGTCTAAATACTGTGCCTAAAGGCCATACTGTATCACAAATCAAAAAAAAAAAAAAACCAAAAAGACCTATGAAAGTTTATTTAACTCCTGTGCCAATGAATACTAGCCAAAATGCACCCTAATTTCAGGAATTACAGACAGTATAATAGAAAGGCTGCTAATGATTATTACCATTGCTGGTTATACTCTTCCAGCCAAAAGGGACAAGGGGGCATAAAAAGGTTACATCCTGTAACACTCATTATTGCAGGGGGGGGGAAGACACTATCTCTTTCCCCACATAATAAAAATGCACAAGCTCAGTTTAGATGACTGTCTACCTCAGAAAGAGTTATATTTTCAGTTACATATAACATTACAGCTTTTGCAGGGTGCGATCCAAATCAAATGATATGAGTATCTGGTGACTTCAAAAAGGATTCAGTAAGACTTCGGTGGAATTTGAGTCAGGTCCATACACAGGTATAAATGACTGATATTATTATTAAACTGAAAACAGTGTATTTAATGTAATGAACACAGGTAACTGAAAATGCTGCCAGTAGATTTGTTTGGCTGTGGGTTGTTTTCTTTCCTTATATTCAATTTCACTGTGCAGAGCTTATACATTCTGTCAGGTAAATAATTTTTTGGGTCTTAACGGCCTCTAGATGCTGTGGCAGATTAAGTCTGAGTTTCCTAATAGAGTTTGGAAGCTAATTTAAACTAAATTAACAACATCTCAGAACAGAAAAGGAATGTGTGGGTTGGGGGTGTTACATTTTGTAACTAAAACTGAGGAGAAAACTTCAGCTGAGTAACCACAGATTATTTGGAGCTCCTCTATATTTTTTTTTTTTTAAATTGGTTCTTGTTTTAACTTACCCTGACAGTATGTATACGGTGCTGCGTAACAGCCTGAAGACAGCTCTGGGATATACCCCTCTTTAAAGTCCTTAGAAAGGTTAAGGTTTTGTGAGAACCTTCTGTGATGCTTTCAGCGTCTGGTTGTAAGTACGAGTTGTTTTAGAGCAGTTACTTTAGCAGAACTGCCTCAGAAGTGCTTGTTTTATTCTTAGCATCTTGTTAGTGTGACACCTTACAGACACCCAAAGTCAAGACACTGTTCTGGGAACGTCACATTCATCTCAGATAAGGCTAATGCAACAGCAAGAGGATGACTTTATCCTAAACTTGGCTACTGTCAAAATCTTTTTTTTTTTTTTTTTGCGGAGACAAGGCTAAACGTGTCTCACTTGATCCTCTAAGATTCACATCCCCTAATAAATTCAGACAAATCACCCTAACTCGGAGGCCAGCAGGAACACGAGCGCGAACTCCTCACGCCGACCAAAGTCGGTGCAGCGAAAAGCCAAGCACCGAACGGCAGCCGCCTCGCCAAACACGCAACCCGAACTACTGACCACTCCGGTGCCACTATCATTAAATAAAAGGTTCTTTGGCTGTAATACCAGCTTCATCCTTCCCTCCTCCCTCCCCCCCTCCCGCCCCTTCCCCGAGCCACTGCAGGGCTGGCAGCGGGCCAGCCGAAGCGACGTGGTGCCTTAGTGCCATCTACAGGCTACCCCCGACGCGCTCGCCCCAGTGGCAGAAGGCAAGCGCCAATAAAACAAATTAAGACAGCGCCGCGTTTAAATCTTTATTAGCCGGGAGTTATCAGACCTCAGAAAAAAAAAAAACTAATGCTGGATTTGGTTGAAATATGAGTTTCTCAGCCTCCTGATCCCTCTCCGTACGTATGGCGTGTTTCACAGTTTAAAATGAGTTATGACGGATCGCTTATGCATTAAGAAGATGAGAAAATATTTACAATGGGCTGACTTTTTTTTTTTTTTCTGCATAATTCAGATGTATTCAGAGAACGCATTCCTTTCAAAAGTATGCTTTGGCCATTTTTTAAAATATGCAACAAACTGTCTATGCGATACCAACGGTCACCTATTACAACAAAATCATTTTGAACTCAAACACAGAGGAAGACTTCCGTATGGCTTAGTTATATCCTACCAACAAACCATGTGCTTCACAGATGAAGTAGCTTGGAAATTTGGGTGTCTTTGTTAGGGGAAAAAAAATTAACCCCTTTAGTAACACTAACTTAGCAAGGTTCCACATCAGCTTGAACTGTAAAAGAAACTCGAGCCAACTCACTTTGAAATTTGAAACTAAATGTACATATCCCTTCAGTCTTGAAGCAGTCAAATTTTCTGACTGAAATTTGGCATATAAGGAAACAGTTTTTCTTCTTCAATAACTTTTACATTTGGACAGTCAAATACCGGGGAGAAAAAAAAAAAGTCTTTTTCAAATATTTCAGTTTTGTTTATGCACATGTATGTGCACATGCATGGACGCTTAACAGTCCTTTAACAATCAGTATTCTTCAAAAGCCAAAGTATCAGAGGCATTTTGCAAGTGCATGGTTAAGCCTCAGGTAAATGATAAAGGGGCCAAGGATTTTTTTGTTTGTTTTGGTTTTGGTTTTTTTTTTTGTTCCCCCCGTAATGTAACTAAATCAAATTAGACTGAAAGAAAAAACCCCACAACATAGTGGCACTTTTAATACTGGTTGATCGGGCACTTGTATGCAGTACTTATAGACCAGTAAAAGTGCTCGTTTACCTGTCTGGTGTGTAAGGGGCCCTTTGTCTTGAAGCCTCCTTGGGAACTGCACTCTGAGGCACTGAAGTGATCTGAACTAGTGGAAGAGCGTTTGGAAAGGGTGTCACAACCACCAACAAAGGTGTTGTCCAACGGGAGTTCCTGAATCACGTGGTGCTTTTTCACTGAAACTGGAGTGTCAGGTTTGAGATGAAAAGCAGACTGCGGAGAGGCAGATTTGTAATGCTTGGCAAGATCAGGACTGTTAGGCTTAAAGGTGGTTGGTGGTGCTGTGCCCCAATCAAATCTTCCTATACTTTGCTCCTCCAGCTCCGCTGGAAGGCTTATTGTCCCGTTGATAGGTTCATGAACTGCATCATCAGGTTTGGACTCCTCAATGGTCACAAAATTCAAAAGAGAGCTCTTCGGAGATTTCCTTTTCTTCCTTTTCTTTTTCTTGTTTTGCTTGTTCTCCTGATTGGGAGACATCCACTCAGCACCTTGCTTGCTCCGCTGGGCAGCTTTGAACCTGGATGCATGTCGACAGCGAACAAGAACGGTGACAAATATCACCACTATGACAACCATGGCACCGGCCACAATAGCAATCATGATCGTGAGATAGTCCTCATTTTGGTAGGGTTGGCTACTGTCCCCTATGTTCCGGTCCAAAGGTGTTTCCATAGTCCTGCGTATCAAGTCATAAATATAAGAGGCATTTCCAGCAGTATCATTTACATACAAAAATACAAGCACGAGAGTATGCAGCGATTTGGGATAACCCAAATCACTTATGTTGACAACTAAGCGATGCAGCCCCACATCATTAGGAGTTGGTTTTTCTTCCAGAGTGATATTACCTGTCACCGGATCAATCCGAAACAAACCCTTGTTATTTCCGCTTACAATTGTGTACTTAAGCTCGGCGTTCATTCCAGTGTCTATATCCACAGCAAACACTTCAGCTACCACCGATCCTGGAATTGCCGAGAGTGGCACTAGTTTAAAAGAAGTATTAGAAGGCGGGTAGATGACAACGGGGCTGTTATCGTTAACATCCATGACGTTTATGGTTACTTTCGCCGTAGACGAGCGAGGAGGTTGCCCTCCATCCACTGCCTTAACATCAAAGGTGTAGGAGCTCTGCTGTTCTCGATCAAAAGAAACATTGGACTTTATAACTCCAGAGTACGGATCCAGCACAAAGTTTTCATTGTCGTTCAGGATGGAAAGGGTCACCGCTTTGTTTTCCCCGGCATCCGCATCGGTCACCGTGATCACCCCCACCGTGCTGTACTTCGGTAAGTTCTCCGATACGAAAAACTGGAAGTGATTATGAGTAAATTTGGGACTGTTGTCATTTTCGTCCAACACAGTAACAATTACAGCTGCTTGACTCTGCAAAGGAGGGGTGCCATTGTCTCGGGCTGTAACAGTGAAAATGAAACGTTCCTGCTCTTCTCTGTCAAAAACTCTGGAGGCTGTCAAAACTCCTGTCTTTCGATCCAGATCGAAAAAGGAGGCATTAGGGCCAAGCTGATAAACAATGTCTGCATTTTTCCCACTGTCTTCATCTGTGGCACTAATAGTTGTTAAGTATAGACCACGCCGGTTGTTTTCAGAAACTGACAGCTCAATTACAGGCTGGCTGAAAATCGGAGGGTTGTCATTTTCATCCTCCAGTTTAACTCTTACCAGGGCAGTCTGGTTCAAACTGGGCTTGCCAGAATCAGAAGCAACAATTTTAAAGCTGAATTCTTTGGTGCCCTCATAGTCCAACAAGGAAGAGGTCTCTAGCAAGTACTGGTTGTCGTAAACTGCCTTCAAGTGGAAGGGGACCTCTCTCTCAATGAAACAGATCACCTTGCCGTTCACATCAGTGTCCTTATCTGAAACCGTAATTAGGGCAATCTTTGTATTGATGGGATCTTTCTCAGATAAGTACACTGTGCCATTGATGGGACTTATTATGTACCTGAGGTCTATGTTAGGAGGGTTATCGTTTACATCAGTGACATTGATGGTAACAGTCGCCCGAGCCGGTGTAGAGCTACCATCACTAGCCAGCACTGTCACTTTGTGAATAGCAGTCTCTTCTCGATCTAAGGACCTCTGAACTGTAATCAGCCCTGTGGTGTTGTTTAAAGCAAAAAATCTTTTGGTTGCAGGGGCTACTTGGGCACCAAAAATATATCTGATTTCTGCATTGCTTCCTATATCTGCATCTGTTGCATGAAGCTGAATTACAGAAGTGCCTACAGGGGCGTTCTCTGGTATATGGACCTCTACTTGACTCTCCTTAAACACCGGCCTGTTATCATTGACATCACTTACTGTGACTTGCAGGATGGCTGTGCTGGATTTCTGGGGGGTACCTCCATCCTCCACTTTGATTTTCATCACGTAGGTGTCCTTTTGCTCTCGGTCCAAGTTCTGCTGCACGATCAGCTGAGGCCATTTCTCTCCTTCTGGAGTTTCTACAATATCCAGTCCAAAGACACTCTGCCCGTTTAACAACTCGTAGTGCTGCACACCGTTGAAACCTGTGTCAGGATCTGTTGCTGATGGGATTGGAAAGCGGCTGTTGATCAGAGTGTTTTCTGGGATGGAGATATTGATGACAGGGGATGGAAACATAGGTGCATTGTCATTAGTATCCTTTACAATGATTTTTATTTTGATCAGCCTAAAAAAGTCATTGGGGAGAATCACCACTTCAAGTTCAAAGAAACATTCGTTTTCTTCTGCATAGGAAGCTCCAGCACAGAGTTTTTCTCTGTCTATTCTGTTAGATGTCGTAAAGATTTCCCCAGTGGTACTGGACACTTTGACCAGAGGGGCATCCCCTGCTTTAGACACCAGTCTGTAGACAAGGCTGGCACTGGTCCCCGTGGCAGCATTGATGTGAGAAATGTTCAGGTCCTTTGGTATGTTCCCTATGGGTACGTTTTCAGGCAGCTCCTCTCTAATAGTGTAAATAAGTTCTTGAGCTACAGCAGAATCCAGCCTTAAACAGGCAATCAAAGCGGCCAACAGGTAAAAATCCCTCAGGTCCATGATAATGTTTTTATTCGCTTTTCCCGGATTTTAGGACTTAAAGGTTTCCACAGAGGAATGATGCGCGATTTGCAAGAGGAGGCATGCATGGACTGCAGGATGCATTACATCTCATTTCTTATTTGGAGACAGCACTGTCAACACAACCACACAGAACAGCATTATTGGTTTTTTAGGCATGACAAATCCACAATCTCCAACTACTACTTGTTTTTGCAATGCACACTTGCAGCAGTACATTTTCCTACTGCTCCCTTTTGCAAGCAATCCCTCCAGACAAATGCACCAATATCCCGTTGGCTGCATTTGCACAGAGCGAGAATGGCAATAACTACTTGCAGGATTAAGGGTAGCCACAGTTTCGACACGTACTTTCTGAATAATTTCTTGGTACGCCGTGTAATCGGTAACGTGCATTTCCCCTCTACCCTCCTCCACCCTGTCATTTGGTGCAAGTAAAAAAAAAATCTTCCCGCACTACTTCTGGATTCTAACTGCTATGTCAGCTGCCAAATGTAATTTGTTGTTTGCTTCCATACATATTTTTTAGCTCTTGCAAACCACATTTCTGTCTGCTCCTTGTGCCTTTCATCCCCCCTCTATAGCTATCGTACTGGGAAATAACCACCCGGACATGCTGCTGCTGCAGCAGTCGTCACTGGCTACTTCACATCCCTGTTAACTGATGAGACAATAACAGGACTTACAGTTTCTTACACTCTCAGCTCAATGTTTCCTCTCCAGATGTTGGATACTTCTCCTTCTGCTTAATAACCTTAAACTTTATTTGTTTGTCTTTAAACACAGTCTAAACCAGGAGGCTGGAAATTCCAAACGCAACTTAGGAGCAGCCAGCATGTTTACAGATTGGGGGGGGGGGGGGGGGGGGGGGAGAATATATTTTCTGATGACCAGAGGAAAAAAAAGCTGCAGCCTTTCCCCATTGACACTGACCTCCCTCCAGGATGTTATTAGCAGCTGCCACACATAAATACTGCAGACTAATAATGCAGGTGGGGAGGGGAAAAAAAAAAAAAAAAAAAAAAAAAAAAAAAAGGCAAGCGACAGACAGACTTCTGTTTGCATGCTCTGCTAACCGCGAATTATCGGGTTGCAAGGCTGCCAGCACCCACGGTTTGGCGGAAACCGGGCAGCCCCCGAGCACTAATCTTATCTGCATTAAGCTGCACGGTAGCTGATGCCCGTGATTACTTTCAGCGGAGTGATGCAGGTAGGGATGCAGAGACAGCGAGTAGGTGAGCCTTTGCCACCAACATCAACTGAATCCGAAACACTGATTCTTTCCCTAGACAAATACACTGGCGTGCTGGCTTTTCTTTTTTTTTTTTTTTTTTTTTTTTCTCCTTTAAATGAAATGCATCACAGTGTATGGGTAACTTTGCACTTACGTTGGTTGTCTACCTTTGACGATCTGCTGCAGCTAAGCAATGATCTGTTCCAGCAGATACAGCACAATGCATCTGGTAAACCACCAATATTTTTTTTTTTTTTTTTTTTTGGAGAAATCAGCAGCCGCCAAACGCTTCCTCCTCGAGATATGTGTTGCTTCGGGGTGGCAAATTAGCAACTCCAGGGAACAAATTCACAGTTCTGTCGTTAGTCATCCTCTCCACGTTTCATTGCTATTGAGCGGCGATCCTTCGGGTGTTTAAATGTGCACGCACCAACACAAACAAGCGGCAAGCAAAAATCCGGTACACTTCTTTTAGACCGGGGGTATTTTCCACTCTGCACTGCACACCATTCCCATCCCTCTCTCGGCAGAGCGGAGGCAGCTACGCGAAGTCTGCAACTTCTGACTGGAAATGACAAGAGTTGGTTGGTCTGGCGGTGCTTCTCTCGCCCTCTTTTATCTCGGGGGTGATAGCTGCCCACACGCGCGCGCACACCGAAAAAAAAAAAAAATTAAAAAAAATAAAATAAAAAAAATATATATATTAAAAAAAATCCTAATAGGTTATTGCTTTAGTGATGGGAGGAAGCGACGGCGCTTTCCCTCCTCCCTCCCAGCCTCTCCCCGTCACACACACTCTCTTCTTCTCGCTCTCTCTCTGAACTGAAATTCTTGATATAACTCTCAATAAGCCCAGAGGGAGGGTGTGAGCGGCGCTAGGCCCCCCCCCCCGCCGCACCCCATTGGCCCGCGCCGGCGGGGGCGGGGGCTGGCGGAGCGCGGCGCTGGCATTGGCCGCCGGGCACGTCGCTCATCGGGACGGCGGAGCGGCGGGGGCGGACGGGGGGGGCGGGGGTTGCGCGCGGAGGTTCCGCGCCGCGCGTAAGGTTTAGGGGGCTGCGCGGAGCCGCGCCGCGGCGGCGGGGGCGGGGGGGAAGGAGGGGGGAGGGACACGGGGAACGCGGCTACCCGGCGGGGCGATCCGCGGTTGGGGGCGCAGCGACGCGCGGCGGGCGCGGAGGGGGGCGGAAAGGTTCGTCGCGCTTGCGAGTAGCCGCGGGTTAAAAAAAAAAAAAAAAAAAAAAGGGATTTGATGTGGGTTTGGGTTGGTGGTGGGTTGGTTGTTTGTTTTTTGGGTTTGTTTTTTTTTTGGGGGGGGCGGGGGGGAGGTGGCTGAGCGCGGTGGGTCCCTCTTGCGCGGGGGAGCGAGAAGCGCGGTGCGGATGCGGAGCGCCGGTGGGCGCGCATCCTCCGTGGCCTGCGGCGGGGGGAAGCAGCCTGCCCCGGCCCTCCTCCTCCGCGCGGCTGGGCTTTATATTTAATACATGCCTTGTCATCTATAATTCACGCCGCTCCGACTCCAGCCCCGTCTGGGCTCCCATTTACGCCCGCACACCTTTCTCCATCCCCCTTTCCCGAAGGGTCGGCCCGGGCTCTCGCCGGAGGAAGGGAAAGAAGCGGCTCTGCTCTGCTGGTTCGGGTTTTGTCCGCTTAAACGTTGAACGTGGAAAACATTCCTCTCCGCGGTTTGATAAATAATAAAAGTGATCATTTCGTCTTCCCCGTGAATGACACAGGTGAATTGTCCCGCTGGCCACAAAAAAGCGTCACATGCCTGGAAGACGGTGTAATAAAATGCCAATGTATTACGGTATGAGTGACCTCAAAAGTGTGACAAAGAAGACGATTATGGTGCATTATATATAGTGCATCATATGTAGAGCCTTTTTCAACAGTTTCTGAAGCATGAATGAACCTTCATTTGACTGTGCTTTTATTGCTAGCTTTTCTCAGCTTGAACTTGCAAGCCGTATGACACCGTACCTATCCAATTCAGTATGCCCGCGTACGTGGCCACGCTGGCTGCTGCTTCTGGTTAAGCCTTTCAAATACAGACGCATACAGAAAACAGAGATAACATCAGCGTTTGGCTTTTTCTGTACTGTACCTAGGTAATTTGCACATTTTCAGTTGATAGTGTTGGCCTGCTAAAGATCCAGCCTTGAAGGTTTTACATTTTCAAATGCAGGCTCATACCTTTAGACTCCCATATGCACGTGCACATACGACGCACCGTTAACTAATAGTGGAAACTGCCTGTGCCTGTCAGAGGTCAGTGATTTGCATGGCTTGGTTTTGTGTGGTACATACTGATAAACGTACATAGCCTCACTAGTCATACAGATGCAGGCGCTGTATATGTGAACGTTGCACATCCTGTAATCCCATGATGTGTAAAGATTAAACGCTCTTAGGTTTGCTGTGCTTTGTGTTTGTGTCCAAAAGACTCCTGTTACAGATACACACAGGAAAAAAAAAAAAAAGAATTGATCCTGGTTTTGATGACATCAAGTAATGGTAGCAAACGGAACTGAATCTAATAATAGTTTAAGAAAAATGTTCATTATGTAATACAGGAAGGATGGCGAGAGCCCCAGCATTGAAAGTCAAGCAAGTGACATGAAGGAGCAACCTCACTGCCAAACCACTTTAGAAAAAAGAATTCTGTGAATGAATTAAGTATGTAATTCTTTTCGTATTTTAAAATACAAAGCAGAACAGCCATTAATAAAGAAGATAATTAGAACTACTAGCGTTCTGTGTAATGCAGTCTGCTTCTGAAATACGGCGTGTTTATGTATGCGTTAATAATGCACACATTTTTCCTGACACTAGTCATATCACAGCAGTATGGCATCACAGACGTTTTATAGCCTCATTCTAGTAACATCACAGACATACAACATTCTTATTCTAATCACACCATAGTCATTTCAATGTCACATTGTAGTCACATCACATAGCCTGGTAATAATTATTTAACTTTATTGCTAAGCTGAATAGTTTTCTGTTTGCTCAGGGATGACTTTAACTTGTAGTCAGAACTGATTAGCACATGCTCATAAATGAGTTCTTCTCATGTACACGGGGTTAGCCTCATGAAAAGTTAGGAAGAGGGAAAAAAAAGTAAAAAAGTAAAACGTCAACGAACTACTGACTGTTGGATTTAAACCCGACATGGTAGCAAGTCACAATAATAGCGTATTTTTGCTGTTTTCAGAAGTTCTTTTAGAAAGGCAGAGATGTTTATGCGTAGATCTGTCATGTTAATGTTTATGTGCTTGCTTTAAAATGCTGTAGTTCTTTAACTAATCATACATTATTAACTTCATGGAAGAGGCAGGTCTTCAGACCATAATGTTTGCACAACAGATTGTAAAATTGAGGCCCAGAGTACCAAAGGGGCTAGAACTGTTACAACTGCTTCTAATAATGGGACAAAATGAATAGAAAGGGCTGAGTTCCCGAGCAGTAGTCGGAATTGCCCAGTGCAGCGTTATGCCGCCTCTGAAATGTGGGGAACTGCTCTGAAACATTTCCCGTGTTCACTTGAGTAGCCATGTTTTATCCTCCAGTAAATGTTTATTCGCTCGCTCTTGTATTTGAGAAAAATACAGTATTTGCTGTTATGCTCTCCTCAAATGCAGCTATGTACTATTATTTATACTGTTCCTTAATAGTCTCCTTTCTTTACCGTGATGTATTAGGCTTTTGTCTGCATATAAGAACACTGGGCTCCTAATCACATCGTAACCTATTAAAATGACTTCTGTATTATAGCATATTAACTATTCATCCACATCATTGCTTGTTATCTTCGCCTCCATATTATTATGTATCAAATTCTTTTCCCTATCATATTTGACTCAAATTCTAGCATGCTAGAAACTGACTCCAATTATTCTGTACTAGCTATAGTCAAATTGCACTAAATGGAATTGCTTACATTGTATCATACTGGCTACAGGCTCACACAATACATTATACATGAAACTGATTCACATTATGCTTAGCTAACTAAAGACTTTAATCTTGAAGTGTTGAGCATAAAATGCTATCATTCTTCACTGAACTGGCTCTGGTCACTTGATCATTTTGTACCTGGGATTGCCTCTTACAGGCTGTTATTATTAAAGCAAAATGGCTTTTCCTCTCCTGCAGTTCTACCACTTTCTATGGAGAGCTGATTCATATGCTAATGAACGAGCTCTTTTACTTCATGCCATCACACTGCAACACTGGAACCTGACCTATGGTGCACCTATAGCGTGTCCCCTTCAGTCCAGTATAGCGAAAAAACGCATTATAAACATTCGCTTGCGTGTTCAAATAGCAGGTTATGTGCTAGCTATTTAGCAATCCTTACTATTATCCCCAGAGGCTGTGTTTCTTCGGTGATGCTTAAATTATTAGCAAACACAGCCTTGGTCCCATCTCCAGCAGGCATTATTCAAGGCCAAGTTGCCGGTTAGGCCAAGATCTTTCAGGGTGTTCCTGATGTTGTTGTCCCTGGAAAGAGAAGAGGTTTGGAGTTCAGCGTGGCAGGTAAGAAGGGAGGAATGTACCTCCTGTTACAGATAGTATTTGATCCATGAAGTAGTCCACCTCCACAGGGAAGACGTTTGCTCTGCTCAAACCAGCGCTGGCATAGCTCTGTCCTTCACTCGGGCTTCTGCCACGAGTCAGTCTCATGGTTACCTCAGGAAATCCAGTTCTTGCACGAAGGACTGGGCCAAAAAGTGATGCTTGTCATCTGCTGTGCTCCTAACCCCCAAAACCTTCAGGGAGTCTGTGAAGACAAGCGAGGAGAATGCCACAAAGGTGAGAGCAGCGTACGGAGAGGATTGTGGAGCCCCTGTTATCTGCGTATCCTTACAAGCGTGTTTCTCCTTACAAGCATGCTGCTATTGTACAGGCTTTATACACCTCATGGTCTGGATTTCAGGAGCTTGCTTCAGCGTTTCCTTTTCTTTTTGCGTGTAGGGATTGAACCTGGAGTCTTTATCTACATGAGCAGTTCCAATGAAGTCAAAATAAAAATATTTTGTGTAATGTAAACCACACATAACTACGGCATTTCGAAAAGCCAGGTAATTGAATTATGAATTATATTTATTTAATATACTCATTTTCGTAATTTCAAAGTCTATTGAATTGTTTTTCAGGCTGGTTGTGGGAACTCTAGGAAAGGAAAAAGACTTAAGCAAACACTTCAGGATTATATATTAATCTGTACTCTTAAATAAACATCAATAGCTAAGTCAGTTAATGATGAATAATTTAAGCCAATCAAGCTGCTGAGACGGGGTAATAGTTGCAGAATCAGGCCCCTTTAATATGTAGTCTTCAGGAAAATAAACTCAGTCCCTGGATAATCAAATCACAAAAGGGGCAGGTGACGACCTTTATTCCATTTGAATGGCAGAACTAAATTTAACTGAATTTGCCATTTTTTTTTTTTGACTGACAAAGATTGCAAATGTCAGTTCGTGGCTCTGAAGGGTCTACAAATGCACAAGCTGAAAACTGGCATTTTGCAGTGCCAGTGTTTAATCCCTGTCACTGTACAATACAGCAAGGTGCCGGACTCCCATTAATTATTGCTGTTTATTTAAAGGTACGGATTAACGTACAGACTTTAATTGTTTGCTTGAAAGTGTTGGGGTTTTTTTCTCCCTCACAGGGCTTTAGTAACTATTTAGTAAAACAATAAAAATCAATTTGGTTATGGCAAAAAGAGAATAATAAACAAGTGCCGTTTAAAATGCAATTATTGGACCACTTAAAAGAGATGTAATTGCATGTGGCACAAAAAGAAAAAAAAAATGTTTTTTTCTTTGCTACCCTCATGTTTTTTATTACGATGGAAGTAGCTGATGAATCAGAATACAGAAGCAGATTCCAACCAGTGTGCTTTTGTGTAAGGTGAAAATATTCCAAGACCTACAAATAACCTGATGTCTTATTGATGCTTTATTGTTTAAAAATAGGAGAAGGAAAAAGACGGGGAAAGAAAGGAAGTCTAAAGGTCTTCAGACAAAACAATGTCTGAAGAAAGCTTTACTAAAGCATTTTCATTTCCATCAAAACGGTAATGTAAATCTGATTGATGGAGTTATGCTGATGCAATGTTGACAGGATCAGAATGAGACCCAAAGCGTGGAATGAGACCTCCTTCAGGCATTTACTTTGTTTTTCTGCTTTCAACTTCTGACCTGCTCCTTGGTTGCGCAGAAAATAGAAAATGCTCAATTTAAATCAATATATATACTCACACTAACTTGCATTAGTGAGATTGACATCTTTACATCCAGCTTTGAACCTAAATATCTTCTGTTTTGCAGTCCTACTCTGATGTCAGTCATGCCTCACCATTTACAAAAGGTTACTAAGGTAGTGAAGCTTGATTAAACTCTATGTCCTCTGGGAAGAAAAATACTCGTTTGGCATAGACATAGCTTCATTCTTTAAATTACAGATAGGCAGGCAGACAGATGACTAATTTCTGTTTAAAAGCATTGTGCTGTTATGATCGCTTCTTCTTATTCCTAACACTTTTGCTTTTCTTAGCATTCCGGTTAAAGCAAGGGATCTAAGGTTTTGAGGTTTTATCTTTTGGGGGTGGTATGTTTTGCAATGTGATGGTAGAAATATTACAACAGCTAAAGGTGTTGAGCAGATTACGCCCATCTATCTACCATCCCCATGCACCAAAGGGAAGAGCCCAGATTCCTGAACCACATCGCTTTTCCGTGCCCCAGTGGCGTAGCTGTGATTCACAGACAACCTTTGCTTTTCAGTGCTCCAGAGCCAAAAAAGAGAAGGTGTGTGTCTTCCTCCTATGGGCAGCAGTACCCCAACTTTGTACATGCCACCATGTTCTGGGGAAGTACTTTGATACAATTTTTGCTTTTTGGAGGCTAATTCCTCCCAGAGCTCCTCTTGATGTGGAAGCCAGAATTCTGCAGAGTGCCCATGCAGAGATGAACCTGAAAGAAAGGATTAATCCAAATTAAATTACTCTTATTAAAACAATAGGGGAAAATTACAGGTCTGTGTTTGGTATGCATTCAGGGAATAGAAAATGTCACCAAATATCTTTGTATTCATTTATGTTCTGTTCAGTATCCTAAAAATATTTAGATTCTGCACAAAAGAAAAAAAAATAAATCTGAAAGACCCTAAAGCCACAGTTTGGCTTCTTCATAGATTTTCACTGTTCCATTCAGTGACTTATTGGCCAGGTTTCTGAATAGGCAGAAGTTGCTCAAAATCTTAAAGTAAATAATGTGTTATCATATGTGTGGTAAGTTATAATGTAAGCAAAGTAAAAATATCCAGATAATGGAGCAGCACTTTCTCTTCATAGGAACTTACTGGGCATTCATAGTCAGAAAATAGTTTAGGGGAAGAATAAGACAGAGACTTTCATTGTTTTTACTTTTTTACTACTAATAAATCACAGCTTCTGCCTCCCATGTTGACAAGCAGCAGATGTTTCAACACAAACTCCATCAAAGTTAGTCATTTTGTCCTCTCCCTTATCAATGTTCCTGTCACTCTAAGGACGACATGCCTCAGGAAATAAGTAAGCACCTATCTATAGGGGCATCACTCAGTCATGCTTAGACAATTATCACAGCAAAACACACCTCAGACTGATCAATAATTGCTTTCCTTGTCAAATTTCTGGATGTCACAAGCAACACCAAAGAGAGGGATCAGACCAGAGCAAAGCCTTGTCTAGACAGGTAGATTAGATTGCTTTTAGTCCTAACAGAAGCAGGAAGGGTGCCGCAGTGGTCCACAGCAAAACCTAACACGGCACTCGTCTCCCTCTGCTCAGCAACGGGGCTTGGGCAGACTTAGGCTGCGTGAGCTAGGAAAGTCCTCTCCCCCAGGGAGGACACCTCAGAAAAAAAAAAAAAAAAAAAAAAAAGTGATATTAGGAATCGCTTGGAAACGTCATAGATTTTTTCTGGCAAAGTTTGTTCTGACATATGCCAGAAAGTTGTTATTTTCAGATGTATTTGTGGGGATCACTGCTTAGATTCCCTTTCATATCTCTGTCGTTCCCTTTTATCTTTCTAAAGCTTGGATAGACTGAAGGCCTTCTGGCTGATTAGCTTATATCCGTGCTTGCAAACCTCAGGCCTGCAATGAGGAGAGGACACTTGTTTCCAAGATATGACATTTTGGAAAACAGTAACTCAAGTTCATTCACAGTCCTGTTTAGACATTCTTTTTTCTGTATAGTATATATCTATGTAACTATTTGTCACTGAAGACAGTAAATTTGTGCAATAAAAAAAGAAACCTACAGAATTTCTTGGACTGAAAGCTCAGATGAAATGCATGCCATGCTAGGAGAAGACACGTGAAGGCATAATACAAAAATGATAAGTTTATCTCATTTCTGTAACTGGAAGGTCTTTTACTTTCAGGCATTACAAAGTATGTCAGTCACTGTAAAACCAGATCCACCCTGCCTATGCTATTATCATACCAGTGAGGAGTAGCAATTATAAAGACTTTTTTTTTTTTTTCCCCACTGTTGCACTGCTGTCAATCCCCCAAAACACCTGCGCAATTTAGTAAACTTCCTTTGCTGAACACCAGTCATTTCAGAGGTGAACATCAGCTGCTGCTTGGCTTACATTACGGTTCAGCTGATTCTTGACTGAGAAATGCAGGGAATCTGACAGAAGATTTTTTTCTTACAACACGAGTGCCGGAAGACTTCAGGATATACGATGAGAGAAGCCAGTTGTATTCAGCAAAGTAATAAGCGGTTTGTTACTGACAGAAATAAGAATTTTTTTAATCTGGAAACTATGAAATTCTTATTAACATGATTACATTTAAATGAATGAAGAAACTGTCTCTGCTAGCCCTAGAGATACATATTTTTTACAGATGGTGTAGCAGGAATCTTTCTCTGTACACATACCTATGCTACTACGAGAGAACCAGTGGAGTTGTAAGCCTTGAATTTTCTTCCCTATTAAGTATTTGGCCTTGAATTTAAGTCTTAGAACAGGAGCAAAAATCTTCATTCTGTTGATAAAAGTGGTTGTTATCCCACTTTGGTCTGTGAAGGGTCAGTGCCCTATACTTTCTCTATGGAACAACTACCCAGGTATTCCTTAGCTAGCCCCGTTAGTCACTTGGAAGCATTTAATCTAAAATTTCAGAATGTAAAAGCCAAAGCTTTTGCCACTTTGGCATTCTTTCACAGTGAAACATCTATGGCTGAAGAGCAACGTCTCTACTGTTTTTTTATTATTAAATGGATGTAAGTTTCCAATCCGGCTGCAGAAGTTGAACCTAACTTGTTCTCTTTCAGAAGCTCATATGTTTCAGTTTTCCTAAAAATGGGGGGAAAAGGTAAGCTGGTCTTGAATCTGAAATGTGCTTTGCCTGAACATGGGCTTTAAGACACTTGGAACTCATTTCAAGATCAGGACCTGCATGTCTTAGTAATATTAAGAAGAAGTAATGTTGAAAACCTGGATCGTCCCCACAAAATACAGACACGAGGCTCATTTTCGTATTTTTTTTTCTTTAATTGTATGAAGTTAGCATTAAAAATTATCATGTCAGTGTTCCCACATAGCCTAAGGCAGCTCTGTTTTAAAGCATACTGTCATGAATCCTTTTCTCATTAACATTGATATTGCTCTTTCTGATGTGAAGTAGATCTTCTGTAAGACTATAAGACCACTGAGAAGATATGTGGTTAAAAAAACAAAGCTTCAAAAAACAGATATTAAAAGGTCTTAGTTGTCTGAAGTCATGGAGAGAATATAGGCATCTACCTTGGAATGCAGTCCTAAAAGCCTGAACTTAAATGCCATCAAACTGGAGGAAGTTTCTCCACAACTTGCTTCAATTAACATAGTTAAAATTTCTGAGATGCCGAACTTCTACTTGGGTGGCTGCTAAAAAGCATCTTAGTCTTGGTCTGTCTGACCAACACAACCTCAAGCCCTACCAGGATCTACAAATGAGATGCTTTTTCTCTTCTCACTGAATAAAACAATGCACGCCTACAAAACCAAGCTTTGTGTAAAACACAGTGCATATTGGTTTACCTTATTTTTAAACAAAACCATTCAATTTCTGTTTAAATGGTTTTAATATTCCTTTGGCCCAGAAGGCATTTACTCAATTTTTGTCTTTATAGACTCGTAATCACAGCTCCTAATTTCTGGAAGAACATCTTAACTGTATCTCCAGATGAGGCTGTTTACATTGATATTAGGGTTAAGGCCCTACTGGGACAGGTTGTGTGTAACGCTTACATTCCAAATTCCATGAACTGTGTACATCCCTTACATGACACAGGCATTGAAAAAAGTCCTGTGTAGCGTCAGTAAGCCTGACCCTCCGCGAATAACCAACGAGTTTCAGCTTAAGACACTCTGCTGATGGCAGAGCAGTGCGGGCTCAGATCACACAGGACGGAGAGGGAAAAATCCTCTCCGCTCTCCCGATCCCTCGGACAACTGTCAGGAATTTCCAGCCTGTGATTTAAGTGCTCTTGGTGGTTCATCGACCACTTCGAACAGGTCTGTAACAGGTGATTCAAAAGCATTTCTCAGTATGCTAAACAGGGCTCTCCTGTTCTTTAAGAGAATCTGTAGGGAGGTGAGAACGGAAAAGTTTTTCAAAATAATGCTGCGACACGTATACTGCATACTGTACAGGTGCTTGTGGATAAATCCCCACGGTAGTCGCAGTTCCTTCTTCTCTGACTGGTTTAAAGGAAAGAGTGGCCTCTCATCGCTTTTGAAGGAGAGCATTCTGGAATTTTTCACCCTTACCCTGTGTTTTAGAGGCAACTGAGGTGTCCCTGTGGGGGCCAGGCAACTCGAGCATAGACATTTCAACCACTAAATGGCTTCCTGGAGCTCAACATAACCTAATTTACTACCTCAAGTCCCATAAAAATTACCCAGACACTTTCCAACATTTTATCTACTGTGAACTGTGTTATGGAGAGTCACAAGGAGAGTTTCTGTTGTTTTTTTTGTTTGGTTGGTTGTTTTTTTTTGTTTTGTTTTTGTTTTTTTTTTTTTTTTATCAGAGAAATGTCAGAGAATGTCTTCATTATCCTGACTTTAAAAAATCAGAATTAGAGAGTAATTAATCCTCCTTGAAGACATTTACATCTAAATAGCAGTAACTGATCTAATGAACTCAAATTTACTGTGCTACAATGAATATAGATCGTGGAACAAAGAATAGTTGGAAAAAAAGATTAATATTTATACAGTGTCATTTTTAAACAAAGCTATCCGGAATAATTAAGTGTGTGTGTGTACAAAAGAAGGAGTTTCAGTAATTAGGAAGCATTCCTATGGTACATTTTATAGCTTAGAATGCAATGAAAACTATTCTAATTGTATTTTAAAAAGCAGTCCTTTCTGTTGAAAGTACAAGATTTTTGTTTAGTTTTATAGATAAATATAGAAGCTCTTCTTGTTTTCACTGCAACTGCTGAAATCTTGGCCACTGACGTCAACAGACCAGGCTTAGGCTCAAACAATACTTGTCAAATGTATTTCGTCCAATTTACAGCTATTTCTTATAAACGTCTGCACATCTTCTAAATGCAGTAAACAGTGTCATCTAGAGGATATTTTTAAGTACTGCATGCCATCTACAAGCATCTCTTCTACAAAGATTTTGACAAGCAAAGTGAAAGCATGAAGCTAGGCAGTTGCCATAGTAATTACCCTTTAAAAAAAAAAAAAGTATTATTGAATACACTTTGCTTTCGGGACACCAGAAAGCCTAATACACTGTCACAACAAAATACTTGGATGCCTTAAGGCTGTTAATTTAATCACAGACTTTAAGACATTAAGCTAACATCCACTATTACCGTGAATCTTTGGTTTAGTTCAATTAAGGTAACATAATATTATGTAAAATTACCATAATAAAAAATAAGGAAATAATTTGTAATATTATGTAGTTTTGACCAGTGCATATTTAACTAATTGTCTTTAGTTATTTGTGCATGATATAATATAATTCAAATTGCACTAAGAAATTTATAAAATATATTTAAAAAACCTAACTAAAACCATCAAATAGTAATTGTTATCTCATCAAACAATAGTATGGGACCTATCACAGGAAACGATCTCTTTGAAAGGACTTAAAAGAGAGACACGTTTTGAATGTCATCTTACGTTGACAACTTGACATTACTAAGAGGTTTCTATTTCCAACTTTAGATGCAGCAAGTGACAGCAATTAGCAAAACCTCGTTCCATCAACAGGTGATGAGTTATACAGGTCGTCTTACCCCTTGTTTTATAATTCAGTTTCTGGGCTAAAATCTTTATCAAACCTTTTTAATTTAAACAAAAACAAAACAAAACAAACAAAAAGACCAACCAACAAACCAACCAACCAAAAATCCTATATGTAAATAACAAATTTCTAGGAAAGCTGTTATTGCTTGCCTTAACTGAAGGTGCATTTTTTATGTCTAGACCACAAACATCTCCACATCCTGCAATTCTCTGCTGTCTTTGCTTTGCCGAAGAAGGACTAATAGATTTCATGTGTTATCCCACCCCTGCTTGTCACAGTTTCATATTATTTTGCAAGAATTTAAATATCTAAGGCTGTGTCTAATTTCAGTCATGGGTCAGGCAAGAGTGCAATCTGTATAGAACTTGAGTGCAATGGGTCCATTAGGATGTAACTTAATATCTGTTTTACAAATGAGCTGCATTAAAAACATACCATTGTTTAATGAGGCTATAATGTTAATTAAATGAATTAAAAACTGTAATATGAAATAAAATCAAACAAGACAGTTACATGATATAGGAGTTTAATTATAATAAAGTTTCAGTAAAGCTATCAAGATAACTAGTTGCAGATAAAATCTTTGAGAGGATAATACCGGCTAAAAAGCAATTTTTCTTTTATAATTCTGTTATAATTAAAGTGACCATCCATTCTGAAGGTTGACATCACTTGCATTCAACAATAAGCTTACATTTATATGGGCACATATTATGGGAGTAGTGATAGTATTAGAATGGTGACTGAGGTAATTAAAAACTTTGCTGCGCCCAGCTCATTATTGCCTGACAAGAAAAGTTGCAGACACTTGCAGGGATGGAGCTGAAGGAAAGAGGATGCCTGTCAGATAATGCTTTTCCTATTCCAGTGAGTCTCTCATAAAGTTTGGTCACAAGGATGATAGGACCATAATCTTCTTTGTGATCAAGTAACAGTAGTAACTAATTAAAATAATTAAGAAATGTTATTTCAAAGCCGTCTGCATAATCAGAAGATCTTGCTTTCTCAGGTAAGGAAGAGACCACAGAGCCGATAGCGTACCCGGTTATGAGGGACAAAGGCGGAGGGGATGGAGGAAGCGCACAGCATCCAGAGCTTCTTCCTGAAGAGACAGCGGCCGCGGCCCCGCAGGGACAGGGGCTTCGTCAGGCAGAACTCTGCTGGATTTGGATGTTTGCCCGGTAAATGCGTTTATAAGGAGAAAACAAATGTGTTCCCGCAGTTGCACAGAACCTTTCTTATTTCATCCGCTCTCTTTTATCTTCAGACGGAGGAGCACTGTGAGACTGACTGCTGCTCCCTGTGCAGAACTCGAGAGGCAGCGTACGCGGTACAGGGTAGGTTTCTGCACGTTAGTACATCTAACACGATCACTAATGTTTCTACGTCTCCGGAGGGTTTTGGTGTAGGAAGGCAGTTGCTCTAGCAGGGTATCTGGAGGTGATGTGTGAACGCAAATGCAAGAAGTGAAAAAAGCAAACAGCTGGGCTTCCTACCTCGAGATCACTGGGGACATGGAGACAGTCCATAGGAGCATCAAATAGGAAAATGCGATCCCTCGCAGTAGATTTCTTTTTTTGTGGGTTTTTTTTTTTTGTTTGGTTTTTTTTTTTTTTTTTTTTTTGGTAGCAAAGTAATGCTTTATGCAATTTAGCTGTAGAGATGATGATAGACGTTTAGGAAGCACTAGGTAGCAAAAGATGTGGGAGTATTCTGACAAGAAAGGGCTGTAGTCAGGAAGGCCAAGAATGAAGCAGAAACAAATGCAACACCAAGAGAGAGGATATAAATTAGGGAACAAAAAGAAAAAGAGAGCAGCGTCTATGTAAGTTTGGTGTAGTTAAAACGAGCTTTTTGATTGGTGGTTACACAACCACACTTTCAAGCTGAATTGCTAGTTCGATGTGAATATTTACATTTAATACGTGCGTATATTTGATAGTATCATAGTGAAGTTGCACAGTCGTCAAGTTGTCAGTGGCCAAATACCTTGACCTCCGGAGTGCTTAAAGGACAAAGTAGTTCAGTGTTAAAGGCACTGCCAGAGTGTCTCAGACCATCCCCACCAAATAGTTTCAGTACTTGCAAAAATGGTTTCTGTGCTCAGTGGACAAGATCACACAAATACAATTGCCCCAAGCGTGAAACCTCTGTTCTTGATGTAACTACTTCCCAAGATGTAACTTTTGCCCAAAATTAGTTTTTTTAGCTTATTACAAATGAATATTTGCATCAAAATGGGTAGGCATGCCCATGGATAACCCGTGCATCGCCATGCCTAAGTGCCCTATAGTCATCTGCAGTGCAGCCCTGTTATATGCAATGTTGGGAGGTTGTTTCTGTTCATAGAGGGTATGTTTTTTCTGGAGCGCAGCCAGGCATTTCCACTTCCACAAGTAGAGATCACTGGTAAAAATGCCAGTCTTTCATGAATTCATTTGTGGGAGAGACATGGTGCAATTTAAAACCTGTAGGAAAGAACAACCCTGACAAATCACATTTTTCTCTGCTACACTTCAACAACAAACACATCTCGCTCCTGTTTTTACTTGCTCAGTAATAGTTAATTACATGCCGTATTGAAAATCCTCCATTTCACCGACAAACAGTTGAGAAACAGCAGGAGTTTATGAAGCAAATACCTGCCCTTACATACCAGTTTATGGAACTGGGAAGCTCTCTTGCAGACAGCAATAAAGATGAGGGTAAAGAAGATAGCGACAACAAGCTTTAGCTGATGGTGTCAGAGGATTGCTGCTGGAACCATCTATTAAATGTGGATTCCTGGTATTGGACTAGATAATCACACTGAATTGATAGGATAGCACAGCTAGCAATGGCAGGAATATGTTTGCTGAAAATTTATGTCAAGGTTGCCTTGGAGCTGCCGGTATCGTACCAATATAAAATTTCTTTGTCTGTAGAGATGCATTTTGTCATAAACATCTGGAAACTTACCAGTTTTGACTGCTACTGGTCAGTTTTAAAACCATTTGAAACTGCTGCTGTGTCAAGCCTCACACTGGCATCAACAAAAATGTAGGTCTCAACAGAAGAGCAAAGCAGGAAGACATGGTATTATTTGAGGAGCTGAAAAGCTTCATATTCTCAAATGGCAGCTTCAGAAGCAGCTTGTACCCTTTTTTTTTCCTTTTTTTTCTTCTTTTATTTTTTTCCTTTTTTTATTCTTTTGTTTTTAAGGAAAATGCTAAGAAGTTTGCTTTTGTGTTTTTAGCTTTTGGCAGAGTATTCTGTATTGTGGACCCCTTGCACAATCACAAATCTATGAACATAAGAATGCTTGCATTTCTGCTGTTTGAGTTGGCAATTTTAGACCATATATGTCCATTCATAACTTTCAAACATTTTAGGCTTTTCAAGGATATGGAAAGCTCTGTCGTATGTGTGTTCTGTCTTTGGTTAGGTGAGACTCAAGACAAGCTGAGACTGTGTCAACGGTTGGTCAAGGACTGCATACTCCAGCATGTCTTCAAGTCCCCATCACTGATCACCTAGTTAAGGGACCTTGGTGGAGTGCTCTGTGGCTCTCATCTAGCCTATGTGCTCAGACTTCTTTTACAAAGAGACCAAAGCGCGGAGGAAGGGAAAAAAAAAGTGGAAAAAGTTCATAATTTTTTTGCTGTGGAGTTGAGCCTGCAGCTGACCCATTGCACCCAGACAGGAATAGTAATCTAGAGTGGAAATACTCGGGATTTGCATTCCCACGTTCCAGTGGGATTCTGCTTCTGAACATCAGATTCAAAGTTATTTAATAAATGTCATGATCTTCTGCATGGGCTATCTGAAATCTGAAGTCTTTAAATAGCTGCGTGCATATTATTTGCAGAAAGAGGCCCTTGTAGAACTTTCCTCTGTGTTCATACAGTAAGAAAGCAAACGACAAAAAGAACTCCAAGAGAGAACAAAAGGACAAAACCAAAGCAAACTCAAAAAATGTTGCTTAGCAATGCATCCTGTATCACTCCAGGGGGATGGTCTTTGCCACAGATATTTACATGTTATGAGTAGAGTTTATTGAAAAGCAGAGAAACATTTGTGCAAAGCCAAAAACATAAATAAATGGTATATTGCAGCTTTTTTCAGTGCTGCAAAGATCAAACTAGAAGAAAAAACACAAGCAAAAAATACATGTATTCATGTATTTTTAAAAGCAACTAATTTGGAAATTTTTTTTTTTTTTTTAATTTCCCTTACTTGTCCTTTCTTTTCCTACCCTATTCTTGCCATTTGGTTCAATGCACTGAGTGCTGTTAAGGTTTATTTTTGTATTTGTAACTTTGCATCCACGAAAGCTTCAGAATGGTGAAAGAAGAAATACTGTAACTTTAAAAAATTGAATGTTGGAATAGTGGCAGACTAGAAAAATTACAGGGCTTAATATTTCTTTTGATGTTTTCATGACTGTTGAAGGAACTGAGGGTCTGCAAGAATGGAAAAGGTGGGAAAAAAAGCCTTCAACATTGCTCATATTATTGTATTAAATTGCAAGGAGCAAGAAAATAAATGGAAGGTAAATTGAGGACATTTCAACATTTACATTAATTACTGTCTCCAAATCTTTTGAGGATTATAATTGAAAAAATCTGTAGCAAAAAGATTAAAAAAAATCTGTAGCAAAAAGATTAAAAAAAATCTATAGCAATTGTCTTCATTCTTCCAGGTGTTTTTTTTTTGTTGTTTGTTTGTTTTTTTTGTTTTGTTTTGTTTTGTTTTGTTTTGTTTTGTTTTGTTTTGTTTTGTAGAAAGCCTTGCCTATTTAGACATCTCCTTTTCTGCCATTTCTGGTCCGTTTCCTTTCCGGCAGAATGCTACAGACCTCATTCCAAATTGGTGACAGTGTACTTTTTACCCTCTCCCTTTTGGTGCAGCACATTCAAATGATAAAAAGTCTTATCGTGCGAATATGCTCACTGAGTACACAAAGCCCAGGTATCATTCATATTAGTTTTCCTCATAGACTGATTGGTGCCATGCTTTAGGTTACGGGTTTCGTAGTTTCCTGTGAGGTACATTTCTTAGCACAGCATCATATGCTGTCCGAGGTGTATCTCACAGCTTTTTGTAATGCCATTTTATTTCAGCATTTTATCAGGTATAATGCATAGCATTTTTACCAGCAAACTCTTGCTAGGAACATTTTACAGCATAAACTTGCATATGTATGAAAATATATAGAGATGGCAGGGCACGGACGAGGCAGGAGGTAGAGAATATTTTTAACCTCTAACATTCTCAAAGCTCGGTGCAGAACTCTATTTATTTTATAGTGGGATTTGGACAAGTCTTCCGAGGATAAAAAAAAAAAAAAAAAAAAAAAAGGAATTTAAGGCACAGAAAGTGTCATATTTTGTCTCTCATATTACAAGGCAGAGACACCTTGCTGTTTGTGCCGGTATAGATAACTATGTTCTTTTATCACCTTAGAAGGGATCCTTCCGAGTAATAAAAATCCTCAGCGCCTTCCTGATCTGTTCTTCTTAAACAAGCAAGTTCTCTGCTTCCTGGCTACACAAGTGAATGACATTTTGCAGTGTAAGAAATGTAGGAGAAATACACACAGGATTAGTTGCTTGTCCTCCAATAATCTCTTAAATTCTTTTAGCCTTTCCTGCCGTTCGTCACCCTGTCACTGTGACATGTTAAACAGCCTGAGTTAGTTGTTTGTTCACAGTTTCCGTGCGCAGTGTGTTTTGTTGAAAGGCTGCGCTGGACAGCAAGGTCAAAAGCTGCTGCTTTGTTTTGTCCTGGATTTTGCACCCTCTGAAGGGAGAGGGAGATGTTTGGTTGTTTTTGTTTTTTGGTTTTGGTGGTTTTTTTTGTTTGTTTTGTTTTTTGTTTTTTGTTTTTTTTTTCTCTGAGAGCGAGCTTAGAGGCTTTGCTGGAAAAACCTTTGGCGAGCGGAGGGAGGAGCAGGCAGGCAGCCTGCAGCTGGCGTTGGAGCCGGCGAGAAAGCAGAGAGCACAGACACAGAGGTGACGGGAAGGAAACTTTCTGAGACGGTCGAGGGGGAGTCTGCTGCAGTCCACGGTGGAAACTGCTGGATGGCGAGCAAGGTCAGAAGGAAGGACGGACACTGGATAGGGAAGAGATTTGTTTTCAAACGGTTTAAGCTGTTTCCCCAACAAAATCTTGTGTTTTTTCTCTATTGTAACAGTTACCGTGTCCTACCCTGTGACCTAATCGATGATTATTTTTAACACCCAAAGCCCTATTTTGCGGTTTGACGTAAGGAATAATGTTGGTACACCTACCTCATGGCTCTGGCTGACTCAGTGTCACATCACACTGACCAGCAATTTGCACAACGGGCAGCCTCTCAGCTACAAGAGGAAAAACTTACTGCGTTGCCAGTCCACGTCCAGAAGAACTGAGGTGGAAAAAGACTTAGTGTCAGTACGGTTTCCCAAAACAGGGAAGGGGATATGAAGGTAACGTTTCTGAACTGGATGTAGGGGAGAGTATTTCTTCTCTAGTGCCAAGTCAGCTGCTGCTGGGAGCTTATTAACCTCTGCGTGTGACCATTGAGGAATGAATTCCTATCAGTTTACAAGGCACAGAAGATGTTATAAGGCAGAAGATGGAAAAAGACACGATAGGACAAACTGGGAGGAGTCTGAAGGGCACGTCTTTTTATTAATCCTGCCGAACATTGCCTCTTGTAATAGCAGGCTGCAGGACTTTTCAGGTTTGGTAAATAACTCAGTGTTTCCCCCATTACAGTAAATATACAGCATATGTTTAAGACTGGGCCTTAGACTTTAAGAACCTTACCCCCCATTCACTGATTTCCCACAGTTGCATGCTCTCAAGCACAAACACCGTTACTAATTATATACTAATAGCCTGACACTGACGTAAGTTTTATCCAACCATTCCTAATTGCTTTTGGAAAGGTAGAAATGTGAATAAGAGTGCAAATACCCTTGTAAAAACAAAAAGAAGGAAGTCAGTTGCTGGTCACAAAAATTAGGCTGAAAGGAAAGAAAAATACTGCCTTTCAGTAACTTTGCCCCTCCCAAAGTTAAGTATAACAAGTTAGATAATGATTATGCGAACATTATTCTAATTTGAATGTGATTTTTCTAAAGGTTGGGGGAAAATCACACGGGGAAAAACTGCAGAAACTTAGAGAAAAGAGAATCAGGCCCATGGTGATGCAGCCTTCCGAAAAGTCCACAACAGACTGATAAGGTAATCTATTCCATGGCAATTCTGGCCTGAGATAGTTTCTATGCATCATCTTACCGTGTTATCTAGTAATGGTGTCTTCTCTCCTGACTTCAATATTTTTTTCCTACAGCCCCCTCTTCACCACTCTTCTTGGGGAGATGTGTGGCTCCATAAGGGATTCCTCAAGGAAATAAGTCAGATGATTACTCAAAGCATGAAGGATTTCTTCCACTTCAGTATGATAGGCGATAGTCTCAAAAAGACTTTGCTACTGCCTGCCAGCGGACTGAATCTTTTTACTGCTCTACAGCACAATTGTTATTATCTTTAATTTTTTAAAGTTCAGCATGAAAGATATAAAATGAAGGACACATTGTAATCTTGGGGCTGTTCAGCCTCGAGAAGAGAAGGTTCCTGGTAGATCTTATTGCAGCCTTCCAACACCTAAAGGGGGCCTACAGGAGAGCTGGGGAAGGACTTTTTACTGGGGCACGTAGCGATAGGACAAGGGGGAATGGCTTTAAACTGGAAGAGGGCAGGTTCAGATTAAACATTAGGAAGATGTTTTTCACTTTGAGGGTGGTGAGGCACTGGAACAGGTTGCCCAGAGAGGCTGTTGAGGCCCCATCCCTGGAGGTGTTCAAGGCCAGGCTGGACGTGGCCTTGGGCAACCTGGTCTAGTGGGAGGTGTCCCTGCCTATGGCAGGGGGGTTGGAACTCGATGTTCTTAAAGGTCCTTTCCAACCTAAACCATTCTATGATTCTACGATTCTATGAATAAACCCTTGCCATGATCTTAGGGGCTGCAGAAGACAACAGGTAAGTGGCAGGTGCAGCTTCTCGTACAGTAAGCAAAGTATTGTGAACAGGTTTCAGCTGGCACTGCTCAGCTATCGTAATCAGCTTCCACACTGCAACCTGCACTGTTTTTTCCCTCCACTGAGTATACTAAAAAAATAATAGTTTCTTGTAGCCAAGTTTTTGACCTTGAATTTGAGAGGGAACATACTACAAAGTCTTACAGCCCACAGGTTTCCAGCAAAGGAGTTAGGCAGAAAGTCCATAGTTTGACTAGACTGTAAACTGAATTGATGTGCATGTATGTATTTTGGTGACTTGCGTGCATCCTATTTGTCATAACTTTAGTTCATTTTTTTGGATAGTTTTAATTTTTTTAATGTATATTTGTCTCAGATGATTTTCATTTCTTAAATGGAAATTATTATACACTTCCATTTTTTGTGCTTTAAAAAGACTGCCTTTTGGAAATACTTTGCCGATACATTAAAAATAAATCACTTTTCACAAAGTATTATTACATAAAACTTAAGTAAATAGTGCAAGTTCAGTTTGATAAAAATGAAGATAAAAAACAAGAGAAAGAAGCTCTTTTCTTCAGTATTAAAAAACAAGATACCCTATGTGATTGTTTCTCAGTGTTTTGGAGAAGTCTCTCACCTCTGTCAACTGAGCCGTGGTGATGCTTTCACAGATAACATGAAAACATGTTATCACTGAGTAATTTCTGACCTTATTCAAAGATATTTCTCTCTTTACTTTAGTCATCAAAAAGCACTGTGCACTGTTGTGCAACACCCTTGGTGCTGGCAATACTTTGCTGCTGGTGAGCTGAATCTCCAGCACAACAGTAGGTAGCTACTGATCAATAGCAACCGAAGGTGACACGTTTCCAGAAGATGCTGGCTGTGAGCTTCTGAACTCTCTAGAGAACGCAGAGTTTGGCATGAGAGACACCCAGAATCTTAAACAGCCTTTTTTATCCCCTGATGCTGCACTTATTACTGATCTGTGCAGCTCTGGAAGCACTCTCTTTTTTCACCAAGCAGTGCTTTATGAACGTCAAAATGACACTTTAAAAGGTGAATATGATCCAAGCAGCAATCACATTCTCCTCCACGGTTCCAGGCTCTTGTCGCCAAAACTATTGTTTCTATCATTAGCTTTATTAGCAGTCTAACTTAATTAGCTAAATGGCATTATTTAGTGGCAAGTTCTCCAGTACATCTCTGCTAACCATTGCATATTCAATGTGGATTTTATTCACGTAGATAGGCTGGCAGGTGGGCAAAAAAAAGAGAGGGACAGGGGACAGAAAAGGAGGTCCAACAGAGGGGCCCTTCCTATCCAAAATGTTTGACCAATGAGGATGCAAAATGAAAGGACAAGGACTGTTTCCTTTGGTGGATTTCATTATAGTCTTTATTCTTGAAGAGCATGAGTTAATTGCTGTTGAGAAAAACATGCTAAGATGGCAGACAGGCAACAGGTCACGTACTGGCCCAGGTGCTCTTTCCCAGTCACAGAGGGAGCATCTGCCACCTACCTCTTTCCTTTCCCTTACTTATTCCATAGAATAACTCCCAGGTATTAACCATAGAAAAACTCCCAGGTATTGTCCAAACAGCTGTAGGAGCGGCTTCTATCACGTGCTCCCCCTGGAAATCTTTTTCATAGGGGAAATAAGAAGAACAAGGCTCCAAAGAGAGAGTTAATTGCATTCTCCTAAGGATAGCATAGCACACACAGTGCCACTTAGTCTAAGACTCCCCAACATATGACATTGGATGACCACTACAGGATTTTATTATATTTACTTCCAGTGCCGTTGCAGGGGCATCCAGTGCTTGATGGCTATCAAAGAGCTGTTTATGTACTTTGCTGCACTGCTTTGGTGGATATTGTGCCTTGGCTTTCATTTCCCTGCACTGCTTTTTAACGTAACTTGTAATCCTGTGAGATAGACTTAGATCATTTTTATGTAAAAGCGTCTTCAGGTTCCTTCCCTGTGTATTTAACTGTTGCTTCCTTAAGCAGAGGGTAACTTTCCTAGATTTTCTATCCGGATGTGCCTCAAAAAACAGAATAATGACCCTTTTATTATTTCCTCAGAAAGATATCTAACCCCCTCGCTGCCAAAAGATACAAGGAATTTTTCAAACTCCTGTTAAGCATAAACTGTGCAGATCATCCCTGGCATATTTGTAGGGGCGTGACCAGATAAATATATCCCACTACAGAACCAGCTGTTTATCTACGAGGGTATATGGTATAATATATTCTGGTTGAAAACAGATTCACATCTGTAGAGGAAATAGAAGAGAAACAGTGAATTTCGGAAAAGAAAGTAGAAGGAAATAGACCTGGGTATGGATCACCAGGAGCTGTCGCATAGGTCACAGCCCACTTCCTCATGGCTGTGGTACCCACAGAAAAGAAGTCATCAGAAGCCACAGCTCAGATTGTTTTAGACATCTGTGGTTTGTGGCCCGGTCATCCTGTGAAAGGACTTTCTATTTCATTGAATCAAACTTTCTGCAGGCATATAAGAATTCAATTCACAATATCCAGTCGAGGCCTCTCACATGCCGAACACCTGGCCAACGTGCTAAAACAATCAACCGAAGGACCAGCAGCATCTAAAACTATAACGCAAGACAGGGAATGAACAAGAAAGAGTGAGGATGCTTCTAAAGTCCCTTTGGTGGGACGCTGCTGGACTCAGATGAGACTGTTTTAATAGGAAACCCTTAACGGTCAGATCTCAAATGTTCTAATGCTTTGTCTCCACACGTTGTCTTTGTACCTCATAAATAGTTGAAGAATTCTTCAATTTTGCAGCTGTTATTGTAATTAGCAAGCTAAATGACTTCTGCTTTTAAAACCGTGAATCACAGTTAACTGCTCAATGCTACTGCTATAAATGTGTGCTTTATTGACATCTTAAACCCTTTCATTGTGAGAATGCCTTTTGTTTCCTTGCATATACCTCTGTTAGTAACAGTCCCCTGTCCCTACCCAAATAAGTGGCTTATGAAACAGCTCTGAACCTGTCTGAGACAGTTAGTGATCAGTGGTTTTGTAAGTTGTTTTTCTCATAGATTTGTTTATGTATTAAGGGCCTAATTTAGCTTTCCTCTTTTCTAAAACTGTGTCTGTAGTTCACCATGAAACTTCAAAACGTGTTTTGCTGTGTTAAGGGGAGTGAAAAAAAAAAAAAAAAAATCAGTTGCAGACAATTTATCTCATCTCAGAGATTCTTTTCCACCACCAGTGCTGAACAGTTATGTAAATTTATTTTTTTTAAAAAGAGGAAACCTGCTGCATTTCACCTATGAGTGATTGAATTTCATTAGTATCTGAACTCATTCCTTTGTTTATAAAGGAGTTTGGTTTCTTTGATACCAATGAAACATGGATAAAAGTTGTTGTTGTTGTTAACAAAGCAAATACATTCCTGGTGAAACTCCACTGGTTTTATCACATTTCAACAGGGTGAATTTAATCTAATACTTTGAAAACCATTGTTACCTAGAGAAGGGTTGGAAATAAAATGTTTTAATATTTACTAATACTGTGTATTCGTCACTGATAAGGAGGAAGCATGTTCTGCACAGCTATGATATTTCACTTATGTCTCCATGTGGATGTGAAGACATCAGAAATGGATACCTTGAATCTGCATCTCTGTGTACCTGACTGTAATTATAGTGTAGTAATGTGTTGAAATTCAGATGCTGTGCTGGATATAAATGCAGGACGATTTCCTTTTTTTCGAGGTCATTAGGGAGATTGATAGGGATCCAGAGAAGAATTTAAGTACTGCAGTACCTTACTTCTGAGAGCTCTGCAGACAAACTACATTTTGTCCCTTTTGAATGCATGGGGAAAGTGAGGTGTCACAGAAACTTGCAAGCTGAACAGGGATTCACATGAAATAGTCAAGCTCTTTGAAAATACTGAGTTTAGAGAAGGGTAGGACCTCAACCCCTTCCTCAAGAAGACGTAATTATTTCTCTGACACAAGAATTCTCTTCTATAAGAGCCTGAGACGCCTCTTTTACACACTGCTACCCAAAACCTGAAAAATAAAAACTGAACAACAAGAAAGCCTACAGGAAAGTCCCAGCCACTCTCAATATAGTAATACAATACTCTTCTCAAAAGAGGTCGAGGTTAAAGGTGAGGATACAGTTCTCAGAGTCTCTGTCCTAGGAGACTACTAAGATACTGGATGAAAGTGTTTTGTGTGATGCTCTTCAAATGTAAGAGAGTTGACCATGCTGGAATTCCCTGGTGAGAGTAGCCATTTAACAGTCTTACGAGGGCATAGGCACAAAGCAGTGTGGTAGCATCAGGACCTCTATCACAGAGATCATTGCACAGGGACTAAAGGGTCTTCAGTTGCCTATAGATGTAGGCGGCAGTCCAGCAAGACTTCTGAGAAACATAGTTGTCCCTAATTGAGGTAAAACAGAACGGATTTTCAGTTCAGTAATTTTACTTTTTAGCTAAGCCTCTTCTAACTAACTGAACTCTCTGATATTAGCAGCATATTTTTAAGACTGTAGTCCGCTCCCAGAGTGATAAGATCTGATTATTTATAATTTATACCAAGGAACAGTATGCAGAAAGGCTCTTGATTATACTTATTGTTATAATAACCAAGGTCAGCTAACTTTGTTATTTGCCCCATTGGAGGGTCAGAAGCAGAAAAGCATAGAGTGGTCCCACCTGCACGGAGGAGCGGACAGGACAGGTGACCCAAACCTGACCAGCAGGGTATTCCATCCCATCTGCCTCATGCTCAGTATAAAAGCTGAGGGAACAAAGGGTCAGCCCTCTTTCTTCAATGGCCAGCGTCCAAGGAGAACTGTGTTCATCTGCCTTTGATCCCGATCTGCGCATTCCTGAATCCAGATCTGGAATCCAGTTCCGTCCATTGCTGAGTCCAGTCTGGGCCTGCTCCCTGCCTGATGGTGACAGATCTTCATCCTGGGAGCTTGATACAGTTTTGCATATATTGTATATATTTTATTATTTTCTTTTGTTATTATTGTATTAATTTATTAATATTTTCATTAAAGTGGTTCAGTTTCCTTTAAAACTCGTAAGTCTCTGTCTCCCTCCTCTCCTTGGAGAGAGAGGTGAGGGAGAGCACCTGTTGTTTGCTTCAGTGGCCAGCCCGGCCTAAACCACGACAATAGTAAAGCCACAATGTTGGTGCTCAGTGTGCAAGTCCCTTTGTAGATATAGCCTAGTATGCCAGTAACACAGTCACAGTACTTCCAGCACCAAAATATGTTTACAATAGATCACTAGCATGAAGTCTGAATTTGTTGTGAATTCTTCAGCATGCTGGCTACATTTTTTCTTAAAGTTTCATGATTCCACAAGCCTCCAGTGTAAGCTGTTGTCCTGTCATTAACGTTACACATCAGGGTCTGAACAGCCTCAGTTGTTTACTAAAAAAATGAAAAGGTGCTTGTCATAACCATAAGTAGCTGACTGTGATCCAAGCAGCATTGACAATAACAATTTTTTTATTCGCTTCCTATTTTATCTGCATTTAAGCAGACCAAAGAAAAAATTTAAAGACCGTATGAGACTCTCAGATGTCCAGGTAGCTTGTTGAAAGACCATAAAGAAATATGTAGCAATATTTAGGAAATGACTAATACCTTCTGGAACAAATCTTTCACTTTTGGTAAAATCCATTTCTGTTTTCCTATTGGATTCCATGAGCTGTCAGAAACATGAATTAAAAATATATAAATATTTTAGAATAAAAAGCATATTCTTAGTAAGGCTTATGTTGCGCTTGGATCCATCTGTCTTCTCAAAGAGATTTAGTTTCGTTCCTCACCTGAAAAATGTCAAAATGAACAACAACAAAAAGTGATAACAAGAAAGAAACAAATACATAACAAAATATGAGCAAGAAAGAATTGCAATGCCTCTGCAGAGACAAGTATTTCAATTAATTTTTGAAGTGTTTTGGGATCCCTGTAAGGTTCTGCAATTTGTGAAATGAGTAATTATCTTTTTTGTAAGTTGCAACATAATTTCTTAATGCCTAAAGAAAAAAACAATATGGAAATTTCATTAAGGAATAAAACTGTTTAAATGTTCAATCTGGACAAGTTGTCCCAGCTCATTCCTTTATTGATCAAGCTCTATGTGGAGGAAATGTCAGTGCTGAAGTTGTCAAAGAATCTACATTTATGCAGATATTTTATTTATTGCTACACAAATATTCAGACATTTAAATGACAAAGAACTATAGGAAAAAATGTACCAAATTTGTGTGTCATAAAATGGTGCTGTTAAGCTCAATGAAACTTCCAGGTGTAAATAGTGTCAGAATTTCATTCCATACTTTTATCTTTGGGTGTCACCAGCAGGGAAATTGATTTCTTTTTTAATTCTTGGGGGACTCTTCCAGCCGTTAGACAGAGCTACTAGACAGGTCAACAAGAAGTTGCAAATGGGATTTTTCTGTAGCTTTGGTGTTACTGAAAATGGGACATAACTGCCAAAACTATTGCTTGTGTTGTAGAACAAATTCTCTCCTGATGTAAAACAACACTATTCCATTGACTCCAATGACGTTACACCCAATTTATGCCAGGAGAATATGTAGCTCTTTATCCTTTTATCTGTAAGCGGGTTGTTGTGACTTAATTTCAAATGAATTATGTTACTGTTCTTGGTCTGTGCCCTTGCAGCACTTTATTACTTAGAAGGCTAGTTCAGCAGAAATAAATAAATATGTGATTTGCAGTATCAGCAAATGTCCTAGCCAGGAACAATGGCCTCTCTGCAGTGTTCCAGACTAATTGCCCCCAATTTTCTGCTCTAACCTTCATACCCAATTCATTCCCTTCTTGCAGTGTTCTCCTTAGTCTTTTTCTACCCAGTCCTCACGTTCAGATTTTCTCCAGTATCAGCAAGTCTTTAACTACCAGCACTTACGTATTTAAATTCCTTTAGAGAATAACTTCCTTTACAGTGATCATAAGAAACATGTATTACATTTAAGAAAGTACATTATTTAAGAAAATAATGTACTTTAAGTCTTTCCTTCTTAAGCCCTCACCCTGAATTTTTGTATTTGATAGTGTACCCTAACATTTATGGTAACAATACTGTCATTATAATTGTGTCCTGTGCTTACTAGTACATCATCATCCAATGTTTTTCTAATTTCACAGTCAAAACCTGCTGTCAAATACTATAAGCAGTTTAACTGACATTCATACAAGCAGGAAGATTTTTAAGCTTATTTTAAGGCTGATTGGCAGCAACTTTCTGTTCGAAATCTGAATGCAGTAGCAATAAGTTAATGATAAGCATTAATAAAATCATGCTTGAGGTCATTGCTTAGATACTAAGGACCTTTTGATGATTAGAGAACGTGTCTGAAAATTGTTCTGGGCACCTACTTAACAGCCTGTGACTTTGGAAGGCATTAATCCAGAACATTGGCTTCATTTTCTCATTAAGTCATCTCCATTATAGGAGGTTGTTTGTGAGGCCTGTTGGAATCAGTGGTGCACGGGAAGGATGAAATTAAAGAAACTGGTCTGAGTGAAATAAGTAGGTCCTAGCTTCTTACTTTGCGGGACACCTGCTGAATTTAACAGAATTGGTTTCCACAGTCCAGCTGCATTTCTGCTGAGTAGTTCATCCAGGTGTGGAGCCTGAGTCTATGACCTTTGTGTGCTTATCCACTATGAAAGTCCATGGATCATTCTGTTGAATACAGTGTGTAGGTAAAAAGTAAAAGAGAGATTTGTGAAAGCCATGATATTTGTAAAACGGAAATGTTACGTTGTTGAATTCTTTTATTTAGTCTGGTGTAAGAAAAAAGCACATTTTACATACAAGTGCATGCTTTCAGTTCGATAAATATTCCTCACTGGTCTTGCCTCTGTCTGTGCTATGTTGAAAGTTAAATGCTAATCTATCTAACGTTGATATGTTTTCCAAATATATCCTTATCCTTCTTTCCCTTCAGGTTTCTCCATCTTATTCTGTTCAGCTCCTGCACCAGTCTGGACTGGGGGAATTCTCTGCTCAGTTCCTACCTTTTGGATCATATCTCTGTCTTCCTTATTGCACCATTAATATAACTATACTGTATCCAACTTGTGGCTTATCTGACCTGGCCTTCTCCTTCTAGTGTCCCCTGTGGACACTTAAAAAGAACCATTATGAAACAAGATTATCGCTATGGAAAATTTTACTCCTAGTCTCATTTCGTCTCATTGATACAACTTTTGATAAACTCCAAAGTAAAAAAAATAGAATCCTGCATCATCTATTTCACACTATACATAGTTCTAGTGTCCCTGTGGTACTCCCAAATGCAGAATCATAATATAATGTTGTCTTTCCTTTAGTGTATATATTCGAGGTTTTGATAGATTTTTAAATATTATCATATGAGGAGGTTTTTGTTTTTTTTTTTTATAGTAAAAAAAAAAAGTTTTACAATGTTTTGGGTTTTTTTTTTTCATTTGCACTTTGTATGAAGGTGTGGTGTTTGTATTTTAAGCTAGTGTTACCAGAACAAAGCAACCACAAAACCCTGGCAAAAAGCTTTAAATAATTTCATGCTTAATTTAGCAAGTTAGAGCAATAAAAATTCAAAATAGGACAAAATAAATTCCCCTACTTTGCAAGCAATTTCCATATTTTAAGAACAACTTCAATTACAGTTTTTAAATATACATTTAATTGATATAGGATAGATCTTGTAAATTAATTGAGCGAGAAATTGTTATTCCTCTTATATTCCAGGCAGTTTCTTCCAAACCCACCATTTCTCTCCACCCAACCCTGACTTGCTTCCAGATGTGCATTCACTGTAGGTCAAGTTCTGCATTTGGCTTTAAGCCTGTGCCTCTTTATTGAAAGTCTCCTACATATAGGGAGGGTGTTGATTTTAATCTTTTCTATGGGTATGACACCAGTATCAGAGGAGTTAATTTATTACTCTAAAAGTGCAGGTAAATTTAGTCTATCAATATTTCTGAAGTCTAAACTCCTAAAAAGAGTCTTAGCATTAAATATAAAATATGTGGCTGCTTTGGAACAGATACTTTCTTTCCATGTTTCACCAGAAAGTCCTCTTTGTTTACAGTTTTCCTGAGTTTTCTTGAGTGGCCAATTATACTGGACATATATTCAGCCTAGTACACATTAAGAAATTCACCAAATTCTGTGCTGTTGCCCTGTTTTGTACAGAGATCAATTTGGCCCCTGTTCTATTCTTATGAGCTTTGTGTACAAAATCACCTAACGTTTTTCCTCCTAGGGTAAGATTAATCTGCCCTATTTTAGGCATAAAAAAAAATTAAATCTCTCAGTCTAGCTCACCCTATTCCTTCTTTATAGTCAACGAAGAGAAATGGGCACCTCAAGGGAATGATTCATCTCATCCTAAGATCGGTAACTAGGATAGGTCAGATGGATTGCCCTTTGGCGGTGCCAATTTCTTTCCCGTGACTATCAAGGGAACCTAGGGTGACTGGCTCAGTCTCATATCTGTAATTTTTAGATGTCTGAAGTTAAGTGACATAAGCTGTTCTTCCTTATCATAACATTTTCTGAGGCTATGAATAATTAATTCCCTTCAGAAAATATTACCTTGAAGACAATAGTGTTTTGACTGAGACCCAAAATGTTAAAGACAATTCAGTGTACATATATTTGGAATATTATATGCTGCTCTGGCAGAATCTTGGGAGGTTTGATGAAGCAAGCAGAGTGTTCACTGCTGCTCACAGGAGCATTACCTCCACTTTTGGACACACGTAACCATTTTTTTTATACAGAAAAATAAAGATTTAAAATGTATTAGTGGAATTAATCTCACTTAACTTTAGAAATCTACAGTGGAGACGTCTACATGTGATGTAGCCTTTGTAGGCTCCTTTTCTAATCATGGGACGGAAATAAGACCTTTCAAGGTGCAATACTTCTGACCTATTTTAGACGCTTACTTTAAAATGAGATAAATGTTAGTCCAAAAGTTTCTGGTTTTCTCCACTGATTTTAAAGAAAGACTAGTGAGTGTGATTAACTCAGGTGCAGATATCAAATGCTTTTCTCTGTTGTTCATGGATGGATCAGGTAAAAATAGTGTCAAATGGCTCCAAGTGGCCAAAAAGTTGTGCTGTAAATGTAAAGTCTCAAAACTGTTTGGTGACCCTCAACTCTTTAGTGTTGCATAATGCTAATGTGTTGTTGTGACATCATTTAACAGCTGTGACATCATAAAAATATTTATGGCTCAAATGTGACATTGATTGATGATAAAGTCAATTTCATCTGTGTAAAGACAATTATTCCATGCGCTGTTACCTATGATATCTTTTTGTTTTTTAAAAAAGAGTTTAGAATTAATTTACAATGATGGTAGAAAATTAACAAGGAGATGCTGAGAATATTTTGTTCACATCTCAAGATTGTGAATATAACTACACATTGTCATGAATACTTTTATTTATAAACTGATTTTTATATTTTTTACAGTCTGCTCTGTCATTTTGCAAACTGGAAATAATTCCTCTATGAAAGCTTTTTTTTTTTCAGTGCAACTTGATTCTTTTTCTGTCTGGGTTGTTATATTATATTTCTTCTTCCTAAATTTGAGGAACATATTGTTTTTATTCTAAAATCCTTCATCAGCCTAAGATGGATACAAACATTAGCACATTATTAACTTTTGTTGTTTACGTGTAGCTCATGTAGATATATAAATATATCTATGGAAAAATGAATTTATTTTTTTATCTCACACAAGGATATTGCTTTGTAAGCATTTAATTAATTTTACCTTCCATTTACAGATCTCTTTCCTTCTACTTCTGTATACCTTTCCCACAACCAATTGCCCAGTGTCTTCAGGTCATCTTATAGTCTTGTCCTTCACAATGGCTTTATTTCTACACTTTTTTAGTCATCAAAAATTTAGTCATGTCTGTATTTGTATGTGTGCTAAGAAAACTCTGCCAGGACAGAAAAACATTATGAGAAAAATAAATAATAAATAAAGCACTGATTTATTTCTCTTTTTAATGCTGGGACTTACATATCTTTTTTTTTGTGTGTGTGTGCTTAAGTATTAATCTTTGAATGTGATATTTATTTTTTTTTGCTAAGCCGAGGAGTGCCAAGCAGTCTTACCTTTCATATTCTAAAAATTGCTGCATACGGGCTCTAGTGACACAATAAATAACAATAAAGTGACACTAAGAGAGAATATGGTCTGGGATCACTTGTGAGGTCCAATGTCATTCACTAAATGAAAGTGAGCAAGAGTCTGTTAGAGAGGCTGACACATGACAGCCCAACCTTTCTCCACTTTACTAATTTCTAGGGAAAAAAATGCCGAGAGACAAGAAAAGATTTTCAGCGGTACAAAACAACATGGAAAGGATTATATCAACCACTCAGTCATTTTCATTTTTACTTTCTCCTTGTTATTTATGTTGCTCCACTGGTGCTTTACAGACAAGTTACAAAAAATTACCTGACCAGTGATCTGTGGATAATACAAACAAATCTTTTCCTATTTTTGCTAGGAAGAGCATTAGGCCACTGGGTAGAATGAGATTGAAGGATGGGAGAGATGTTTTTTATCTGTTTGTGTTTATTATTTATGCCTGGAGATTAAGAAACTACTGATGTGGTGCAAACCAGGAAGAGTGAGCACCAAAAAAAAACCCACCATATGTGGAAATGTATCCCAATGTATCACAATTCAACACTTGTTTACTCTAGTTTGATGCCTTAATTTTGAGTTGTAAAGTTTTGTAGGTGCTCACACATGCACAGGAGAAGTGGCCCTCGGGGAGTGAGATGACTAACACTCACTTGTGCTCCATCATGACCTGGGCTGATGGCAGATGGACACCTTGGGCAAGGCTGGCCCCACAGCCATGCTCACAGCATTTCTGAAGCACACCCAGGATATGGACCTTCTCAACAGCCTCTCTGGGCAACCTGCCCCAGTGCCTTACCACCCTCAAAGTGAAAAACTTCTTCCTAATGTTTAATCTAAACCTGCCCTCTTTCAGTTTAAAGCCATTCCCCCTCGCCCTATCACTACACGCCCTATTAAAAAGTCCTCCCCCAGCTCTTCTGTAGGCCCCCTTTAGGCACCGGAAGGCCGCAATAAGTGCATTGCAAACTCAACACAGGTCCCTCACTGGGTGCGTACACTTAGCTACTAGGATAGTGTGTACATTCAGAGAGCACTGCTGACATCTACTTTTTAATGTCTATAAGTCTGCTCATTTAAGCGTCCAGACTATCAGGAACGGGCCTAGTCTCCGATCCTAGATTGACAGAGGCTTCTTGTCTCTGAGAAGGGAGGTCTGCATCCAGAAATATGTATGGAGTGTTTTCTGTTGACTAGCTTTACACAGCTCCTTAACAAATACAAAACAGTTTTGTAGATCATCTTTCACAAGCTGTCTGTAGTCATTGCAAAACAAACTCTGAGGATGCTTAAGTCAGGATCTGTGAGCCACTCAGTTAGGGCCAGGTGACTGTGTCTGGGATGAGGTGAGACCAGTAGGGTCAGGTCATCGTGTTGTATAGGTACTAACCAGCACTGCATTGGTAAGTGCTTTAGATTCCCCTAAGCAACTGTAATCTTCTTCCTCTCTTTGCATCACAGAAAATTGAAGGCATACAAGTATAATTCCCCTGAAGGGGGTAAACACTCAGATCATACTGTGATTCATGCTAATCATAATTATTTCATGTATATACATATTTGTGTATATCTACACTTTGTAGAGCTATCAACATAAATCCAGTGATTCTTGAATCTCCCGATTCTGATTGCAGTACAGTTCTGGTACTCAGTATAATCTGCCTTCACCATCCATGAAAAAGTTAAAGGAAAATAAAAGTCTTTTTTACTTTATCAGCTTGGTAATAATACAGAGTTTAATTGACCTCTCTGCAGCAGAATTTCTAATTCTGAAATAAAAAGTGAAAAGTCAGGGATCTTAAATTTTGTGTTAATAGATCTTAATGAATCACCCTGAAATAGCTGGCTCAAACAAGTCAGAACACTCTCAGCCAGCTCAGTTTGCCAAGAATCCATTTCTCTTCTAAGAGATAGATGAGGTTCCTCAATGTGGAGAATGCACAGTGCTAGTGTTATGCCTTTTTATTTTAAAGTTGATTTATTCCGGTTGCGATGAAAGGTCACAAATTTCAGTGTTCCTTTCTTTGCTTCCTTCAATTCTTACAAATGAAACTCTCTAGAGTAGGGCTGATGAGACGTCTGAGAGTACACTTTGTGTCAGTCACTTTTCCTACCATTATCTTTGTGATTCAAATAACCATTATTAAGTTATATTTTATTTTGGGGCATTTTTAATATCTATATTCTAATGTCCAATCTAGTGTCTACTGAGTTAATATAAAACTTCTGAATCACGACAGTGGATTCTGAATCAATCCCTGTGTTACCTATCATCCTTAATCTTCTTCAGCATACCCCTTATATGTTGACCTTGGGATGCCAATGAATTCCTAGGGAAAAAGTTCAGTAAATGTCTATCTGCCAGCTAGGTGACACTGGCTAATACGACACTGTATTCTGCAAATGACAGTTGATCTTAATTCTGAAACAGAAGTAAATTAAAATGCCTTTTGTTGATCATTAAAACCTTCAATGACTTTTGTTTGGATGACAAGGAGAGTTTATTTGAAATACTGAATCCTGTTGTATTCTTTATCCTGAAGAATGAATTATAGAAGATGATAATGAAGCTGATAGGAGGTAGGTTATAAAATCAGCTTCAGAGCTATCCAAAGGAGATCAAAAGGACCATGTAAAATTATTCTACATTATATTCTTATTTAACTTAATAGTGATGGGCAGAGGAAAGCACTGGGGGATGCAAAACCAGGAAGATTCTTACTGGATTTTATTAGGGGTTGTCAAGGGTTTAAAAAAGACTGTTTATTATAAAGTAAAATTCTGGAATTGGGCTTAGTGTGAGACCAAACATATGAAACATAACAGTCCTCAAAATTATGGGACAAAAGAAGATGCTATAGGAAACAAAGTAAGGTAGAAAATTTCCACTTCCATCTTAAACAAAGGTTTCAGAAAAGGTTATCTAAAGAACAGAATCCCATGATATGGCATTGTCTTCAGCATACCTAGATTCATTCTTATCTCTGCTTCTAGATATTCTGAGATGAATTATTTCCTGAGCTTTTGTTCTGAGATCTATAGAACAGGGACAATGGAAATCACAATTGTAATGTTTTTAAGCGTTGTATGGTCAAGAAATGAGAACACCATAAAATTTTAGCATCCACAGAGGTGAAAATGCAGCTTTTGCTGCACAGGTTGCAGGTCCAGTGAATAATAAGCAAGATAATCAAACGCACAGATATCTTAAGTGCAGTCACAGCACTTCAGAGAACAATTGGCCAAATTAATGCAAAAAATCTATTCATAGGCCACTACTTAAAATTTTGGATATTTGAAATAATAGCCATTCCTGTTATGCTGCTCTGGAGAAGATAGTAACAAAGAGACTCAGGCCTGGGAGAGTCTCCAGGAGTTGACCAAGCCATTCTGTTGCTTCAGAGTCAGCTCAGTCTCTGCAGTTTCTGACAGCTGCTTAACTATCTTCAAGGCCTCCAAAAGTGGAGACATTACAGTTTTCCCAGAAAAACTATTACGTGGTTTTTCTATGTTTATCATTAGAAATGCATTCTAATGACTCGCCTCAACATTTCTTTCTTCAGTTAAAGATGATTCTTCATGTTCAGTTCACTAACTCTACTTAATTCAGTTCTTGCTCAATTCTACTTAACTTCTGACTTCAAGACTGTCATGTTCCTCCTCAGTTTTTTTCTTTATTAGGCTAAACAAGTGCATTTCTGTCATCGGTTATAACGTTTAGGCATTTGATCATTCTCATTTTTCTCTTTCAGACTATCACCAATTAGTCCACCTTTTTTGAAGTATGGCATTGAAATATTATTGCTTCTAGCCAAGAACTTGCCTTAGCTGTATTTGTCCATGTGTTTCTTCAATATCAAGGCAGTTCTTGTTGCTAGACCGAAGAAAGGAAAAATAATAATACGATTTACTAGGATCGCCATTGGTGAAACTTGTGCAAGTCTTGCTAAAAGAGTTTTTTTTTCTCTTTCTAAACTCTTTCTAATAACCCTATAGACTACACATAGTGTTATTAATTTCTTCATGTTTTATGGAATTCATAGTTCATTCACGTATTTCCTGAAATAAGCCCTAAATTCTAACATTGAGCCATTTCCTATTAGAACAAGGAAGGCCTTAAAGCCACTTTTGTTCACAGTATGCAGAAATACAGAATCTGTTTCATGTAAGTGAAGTCAAAATCCAGCAATTTAAACCGTAACTGTGCTTTTACTATGATATTCATAGCTTTTTATTATTTTTAATAGAATTCTTTTTGCTAGAATTTGGCTTCAAAATGTAAGTTATTTAACAGATATAATTAGGTTGCTAAGCATTAACAGTTAATTATCATATTAATAAACAGTTATTACTCTCGTTCTATACTGAACCATGCCAAAGCAGCATTATTATGCATGCATTGCTCTTAGGCAACGTAATTGTCCTTAAAGGAAATCATTACAATTTAAATGAAATTGGGAGCTACTGGTTAGGGAAGGCTGTAGGGCATGCACAATACATACTAAGCAAGGAACTGTAATTTCCCCAAATCACATCTTTTCAGTAATTTCACATCACAGGGCTATCTCTGTTTAGTTAAGAGGAAAACAGTTTATTTTTGCCTTGCAATTTTACAAGGGCATTATTTAACCAAGGACAAGCCAGTCCCCAAAGTGGAAGGCAAAGCAGAGTCAATACATCATATTATTTAATACGGGTTAGTAAACTATGACCATAATTTAAAATTTGTTTTATTTCAGACTATAATCTAGAGAATGGATTTGCTGTGGTACTGGCACATGCTGCCCAAGCAATATGAATCACAGACTGAAGGCTACAAGTACCCTGAATGACATCCAGTGTAAAATATATTTCTGTGTAGAAATAACTGCGTCTCTTTTTGCTGATTAGATTTTTGCCTGCTTTTGCATGCTCTTTCTCTGTGTTTAACAGATACAGTAAAGACTTGTTCTCCTCTTTGACATCTTTTTGTCATACGAAGGTTAATTATTTGACTTAATCTCTTTGTCATCTGTTAAAATACAAGGAGTTTGAACATTTATGCCTGGAATCTTCTTAGACTGATTACTAATTAATGTTTTACACTGCTATAAACATTTCCTTAGTTTAAATGAATGACTCACATTTACAAAAAGGTTATATCATGTGTGGGTGCTAAGGAACTTTCAGATGAATTAGCCAATAGCTCAAGACTAACTTTATTAATAAGCATTATTTAACAAATGTGACACATGGCAAATTATATGGCTCATAAAGTACTGTAACAGAAAACAATCTATAGCCTGTCTTCCTCTTTTCAGCAGCAAAACCTTTTTTTTTAAGTGTGCCAAAATAATTAAGGAAATTCCTCTAACCCATACTAGCAACGTAAGTGTGCCTTGCATTTGCTTTTTCATATTGTTTGAACCTTTCTTCTTTCGTATATGCTAGGCTAAAGTAAGAGTGACTCATCAGTATACGGTTGAATTGTGTCAATAAAAAAAACAGAGCAGTGATAGAGATCAAAACCAATATGGAATATATACATCAAAAATCTATCTGGGCCTCTTTTTCCATACTGAAAAAAAAAAACACCATTAATTAGACATGGTTTGTAATAAAGCTAAATCAAGTCATAGTGGAGCTCAGAAGAGTGGTATTTTTATGTCTACCATCCATAACGATGATAAGAATATCGGATGAACTACACACAAATTGAAACCAAGTGTCTTTGACAAAAAAATCATTGTCCTGTCTTTAATACCAACTTTTAAGGGTGAGATTCTTCCTTCCTTGTTCACAATGTCAACCTGGAATAATGTTTTGAGTCCTTGACATAAACCAGAATAGAACCTGACCTCTTTGCTGCAGAGGCTGCTACTATCTGCATCACCAGATGTGTGACTTTCTAAAGCCATACTTACATTGTTTTAAAAAACATTAAAAATAACTTTTTTTCTATTGAGAGCTGCTATCAGTGGTATTCATTATGTTATTCATTAATGCTTTATTGGCATTTGAAGCCTATGATTTACTGCTCGTATCTGAATTTGTGACCTTACACGATGTTCTTGTTGTTCCTGGTTTTTACCTTGTGCAATTGGACTGCCTATAAAGGAAGGTCATCAAGGCTGTCAGTGAGGGGTTATGGCATTACCGTAGTTGGCATGAGCTGGGGAGCAAGAACTTCTGATTAGATGTGAGCCACTGCCAAAAATGCCAGCTGAACAGAGTTCAGATTACTGCTCTGAAATAGATAATAGGCTCCTGACTGTAGAGTTGCGATTACTGTAACACTCATATTGTGCTACTAAAATGTTTTAGTGTTAGGGACTTATGGAGAACACGTGCAGTTCACAGCACATGTTCTAAGGCATTTTTGGTGCAGAGTCAGGCCACCGCATTCACATGTAATTACAAAAATCAAGGCATGGAAATGAATTCCAGAATCGTTGCTTGCATCAAACTTGATAAATCAAAGAGCTGGGCAATAGAATCTAGTCATGTAACCGATATCACTAGAGCTATTTGATGGGATTTGATCCAAAACTTTATTCCAGAAGGGTGAGAAATTATTAGTTAGGAACACGTATGGCTCATGTGTGTCTACAGTCTCCCACTTGATATTACAGTAATAGCTTTAGACCTGAGTAAGATGGCCATATTATAAGGCAATATTCAGATAAGTTAGGAGTGCTTCATTTGAAGCCAGAAAACTCTCCGCAGGCAACCTTGCCAAATAGAGAGCAATAATCATTTTGCTTGATCCTCTGGAACTGCATGTGTCAGAAGGACAAGAGGTGGTCTTGTCCAAAATGCAGATTATCAATACTGGACAATAAGCTGTGGGAGATAAAGGAAGGATAATTGATGGATAATGGCTGAATAGCAACACCTTTTCACTACAGTGAGACAGTATGTAGTGTCAAAACATCCTGAGGTGGGAATTTTCACAAATAACATTGTTCTACTATTTGCCTGTTGATTATGGATCAAACTTCTCCTCCCATTATCTTAATTTCTAGGTTAATTTTTGCATTTGCTATTACCTGTTGTTTATAAAGCCAGAATTATTACAAAGAATAAGGAATTATTACTTATCAAACATAGGCAGTTAATATATTCCTTTCTGCAGTTTTCCAGGTGAGAGATTGACCTAGAGTTTCTACTTGATTGCCAGTAAATACATCTAATTAAATAATCCTGCCAGAATTATTTTACAAGCAACAGCCCCCGACAAAAGGTAGTATCAGTAAAAGGGAAATATTTGAATGGAACAGCATATGCTTGTTTTCTTTGGGAGAACATTGCAGTACTTCTCATTTTCTGTAATAGTGCAGCGCAGTAATAGTAGCTGGGACAGGATTACCAGTCTTGCATAGGAGTAGCTGCATGAAGATTGTCCATGATTGATTATCCTTGTTTTTGATATTACTAACATGTTTTTTTCTTCTCTACAAAAATATGAGTCAAAGGCTCACCTCAGTAATGACTGTTGGTGGACCTCAGCGCTTCCTGATGTTAGTCAATCATTCCCAAAGAAACTTAGTGTTAATATACTTACTAACTGGTTTTAGTGAATCTTGGAGTGTAAGTTTAGAGCAAGCTGTATTGGTCAGCAATCGATGCAGATATCTTTATTTTAGCCCCAAGAGTTACTGAAAAAATGTATTACTAGCAATAGAACTATTTAACATTTCATCAAATAAATGCTGTGTGACACCGTATACACAAATCACTATCTGTGACTTTTTTAAGAGGTATAAGGTAGCAGTATGGGTATTAACTTTGAATCCTAATGAAGACTGACTGCAAATATAAAGGATTTTGTTCCTTTAAATTTTATCAGGAACACTTCATTACTTTGGGAAGTACAGATTCTTAGCACTAAGTCTAAGCAACACTTCTTTTAATTTTTTTCTACATTAACATTATTTTCTTATAAGACATCATAATGATATTGAAAATATTTCTTTAATACTAATTTAATGTTTAAATGCTTTTATTTTTTAAAGGAATACTTTCTTTTGCATTTAATTTTTATTTATTTATTTTGGTAAGGCTAATACTACAGCACATAGTAGTTTATGCTGCAACAAAATTTTCATACAAAGCCTGATTTTTCCCTCTCTTGAATTTTAAAATCATAAAAAACCTGTTCTTTTTAAGTAGTTGGATTTCTACCATATTTGAAAAGAGCTGAATAGTGGTTTCCTGTTTCAATCCTAAACATCAAAACACTTAGTAGACTTCTAAAAAAAGCCTTTCAATTTTTCTTTTTAAGAGGTGAGAAAGCAGGAAAAGAGGAGGGAAAAAAACTTTGTATACCAATATAGTTGAGACCCATTCACAGGATCAGAGAGCAGCTGATTGAAATGTAGTTTCGGACTCCACTAGAGCTTAATTGTGAGAGACAGAATGATGCACCTGCTGAGGGCAAGGATGAATTTTGGGGAGGTTGCTCCTGTTACGTGGTAGAAACAGTTCTCAGACAAAAACTCACTTCCAAAGAGGAGCTGTGAAGAACTAATTATATAAAATAATCAGTTGTATTGTAGAACTGATTATATAAAATACAGCAACACATTAATTGTCACAATTAAAATACATCACACTCTGGATGAAAACAGTGGAACATTTTTGAATTTGAAAATTGACTGCACTAGTTTAGTTAATAATTACAGATGTCTTTGTTGGCTAATGAATACTGTTTGCTTTGTAACTCCTATATAGCTCCTAGTGTGTTACCAGGCTTGGAGGATGTGGGGTGACGTTCTGGTAAAAGTAAAAACCATGAAAGTGATGGAGAAAAAGCAAAGAGAATGCAGCAAAGGGAAGGAGACTGGAATAAAAAAAAAACAACCAAACAAAAAAAACCCAAGTGGAATGGTGGAGCAGTGGGAAATTAAGAAGGGAACCTGAAAAACAAGAAAGTGAAAGGGTATTCCGACACATCTGTGCTATAAGAAATGCAAGGTGAAACCTTCAAAGTGAAATTTTACATTTCAGAAGCTTGTTTTCTTCCCTTCCTCTCTCTCTCCCTCCCTCTCCCCCCCTCTTCCTCCCTCCCTTCCTCCCTCCTTTCCCTCCTTCTTTCCTTCTTTCCTGCCTTCCTTCCTTCCTTCCTTCCTTCCTTCCTTCCTTCCTTCCTTCCTTCCTTCCTTCCTTCCTTCCTTCCTCCCTCCCTTCCTTCCTCCCTTCCTTTCCTGCTTAGGTTTTAAACTTTCCAGAGCAGCTGGAGAAAATCAACCTTCTGTATGTTTGAACGACTCTCTGGGCAATACAAATGAGTCATCAATGAGTTTAGTGTGCAGCAGCAGAAAGATGATACTGGAACAAAATGTTCCTGTGCGTATTTGTGTAGTGTCTAGCATAATAGGCCTCTGCTCCTGACGGAGGCCTCTGGGCATTCCAGTGATTTAAATATTAACTAATAATAATAAAAGGACAAGCACTTCATTTGCATCCGTGTTGCCATCTGTGATGTAGACTGAATCAATATCAAGTACACATTTATCTTCGTGTGCTTTTCTCTAAGCAGTACACTTCATTTGCTGAAAAGAACCCGACAGATTAAAAAGCTTCCAGTAAATTATTAGAAGTAACATATGGATACAGTTGCTGATTTCACTACAATTAAAAATATATATATACATATACAATGACAATTTTCATCTTAATAGATATTCTTTGAAATGAAGGTGCCAGGCTACTTAGCAAATAGAAGTATTCTTCTTTGATGATGTATCATAATTTACGTTGATTTTGCTTCTTTTTCACAATGTATTAATAAAGTACAGTTCCAAATAATTACTAGTATATTTGGAAGTACAGAGGAGACTACCGAACTGGGTGTGGCCGTTGACTGGGTCATTGCTCTTCTCAAGCAACTGCGCAATGTTTCTTAAGTCCAGAAGGGTACACTGACAATCTGCTGTATGCTCCATGAGGCATAAAAATGCTCAATAAAACTTTTGAGCTGGTGTAAGATCTAAAGTATATAAAACAAAAAAAATGCTATGTGCAATTAAAGAGAAAAAAAAAACAGATCAAAAATATCTGTGTCTGAAGTCTCTGCAGCTATCAGGAATTTCTTAAGCAAACACACAATTTATTTTGTGAATTGGACCACGCATCTTGTTTCAGGGGAAGTCAGAGAAATCACTTCTTGTTACTGACAGCCCAAACTATGGGAAATTTGTGTGCAAATCTGGTGAAATTATGAATAGGGACATCAACATATTTATATTTTTTCTTTACACACAAACACAGAAGTAAACAAGAATTCTACTAACTGATAAATGAATAGATAAGGTGGATTTTTTCCTGAAGTAAACAAAAACACAAAATACCACATTGGCAAAAATAAGTCATCGTAAATAAGCTGTGATTTTATATTTGACAGTTGTAGCTTAGTTTTAATTATTCATGGTAATACTTCAAAGAGCACTAGCAGACACAGTGCCAATGTTTAAAAACCATAATGACCTACAAAAGTATAGGTGTGCTGGCCTGAAATTTACCCTGAGAAAAATAATTGCTGAACTTCTAATATGGGATGCAAATATTAAAAAACAAACAAACAAACAAACCCAAACCAAATCAAAATAAAACCACCACCCAACTTAAATGGAGTGATATTATTAACACCGATCAACACAGATTTAGAGGTAACAGAGTCTGCCAAGCTAGCCTGTTACCTGCATTTGGTGATTTTGGATGTTCAGTTGATAAAGGTAAGAGTGTTACATAATTGTTTAGTTGTTGTTTTTTGTTTTTTTTTTTTTTTTTTTTTGTGAAGCATTTGTCTTGTTAGCACATGGGGTCTTTTAGTTAAGAGATTCGAAAGAGTAATTGTACTGGGTTTGGCTGTAATTAAGTTAATTTTCTTCATAGCAGCCCATACGGTGCTATGTTTTGGATTTGTGATCAAAACAGTATTGATAACACAGGGATGCTTTAACAATTTCTGAGCAGTGCTTACACAGCATCAAGGTCTTTTCTGTCTCTCACACTGCCCTGCTGGCAAGTAGGCTGGGAGTGCACAAGAAGTTGGGAGGCGACACAGCTGGGACAGCTGACCCCAACTGACCAAAGGGATATCCTATACCATGTGACATTGTGTTCAGGAATAAAAGCTGGGGAAAGGAGGAGGAAAGAGGGGACATTTGGAGTTACAGCCTTTTATCTTCCCAAGTAACAATTATGCTTGATGGAGCCCTGCTTTCCTAAGAACGACCGAATACCTGCCTGCCAATGGGAAATAGTGAATGAGTTCCTTATTTTGCTTTGCTTGCATGTGTGGCTTTGTTTCACTTATTAAATTGTCTTTATCTCATCACATGAGTTTTCTTGCTTTTCTCCTTCCGGTTATCTTCCCCGTCCCACTGGGTGGGAGCCAGCAAGTGGTTGGGTGGGGCTTAGCTGGGGTTAAACCAAATATATAACTTGATATACATTAAATGTAACAAAAATCTGGTAGGACTTAGAAAGTGAGTTTAGGTAATGATTTTAATTAATGAATCACCATCATCAAAACACAGTGTTACTGGTACTCATGAACCACTGATTCTGTTTTAGACCACCTGAAATAGTTTTCCCCAAGAGAGTGTCTCTCAATGGTGAGAGAGGTGGGTTTCTTCAAGGGTCCATTATAAAAAAGGAGGTATGAATGGGACTGAACCTGGTCCCGGTGCTGTCCTCATTCCTCCAAGTGTATCAGCTGGATGGACACTCTCAGATACTTCTGTTTGTCCTCAGGTTACACTCAGGGCATTCAGCAAATACTACAGAATGTTTCACAGCATAAAGATCACCGTTCTCACTGGCTGCAAAATGGTCCTCACGTTACTTCAGACACTAGACGTGATTTTTTTCTCTAAGTAGTAATAGCGGTTATGCCTTGGGGTCAGAGGGATACCACAGACTGTGAGTGTAGCCAATCTGCTGTGCAAAGGGCTAGATTTAAACAATCCTGGCATTAGTCAGTCCATGAAACTTGGCTTGGGGAACAGAGATCTCTCCTTGTCCACCTCATCTGTAGATATGGTCTTGGATCTTTGCACCAATCTATTTCACATTACTATTATAATATGGCATAAAACACGACTCTTAAAGACTTGAAGATATTAAATAATGGAAAGAGTGACATGTTGCTAGAAAGTTATATGGTTGCTTCTAAACTAGAAACAAGCAAACAAAGTTGTGTTTTAGTATGTCCAAATGTGTGGTCACACACAGAATAAATTGGAAGATAAGAAATTATATTCCAGTGCTACGTGACTGGAAAAAAAAAAATTATCAGAAGGTGCATCAGCTGTATGTAAACTCCCATTAAGACACTTGAACTGAAAGAACTGATGTGAATATTGCATATACAAGCAGGACAACACTGCATTGGTGTTGGAACTGCACTCTACATTCAGTAATGGTGGAGTAGCTAGTACAGTGCGGTCACTTCCTACTGTTCACATTTCAGAGGATAGGTGATCACAGTGGCCACTTTTTTCTTTATAAAATAACATGTTCTAAAATAATGTAAAAGTAAAAAGATCTTTGTAATATTCTGTAAGTGAAATTACTGTGACACCTGGTTGTTAGAAAACTAGAAATGGGTGGAAATGGCTGAATTTTGTTATGAACGGTATAGCAAAAATTAGAGACATTAGAAGAGTTTCTATTGCTATGTATATTTTATTCCTGAATGGCAAATTATTTGAGTCATATCTCTAAATTAATCTGTTATATATTTCCCCTCCTACATGGTCAGAAATTTTTCCCAAATCATTGGCCAAGTAGGTGCTTTCTAAGACAGCTTCTCATTACTTTCTCATCTAAGATAGACCCACATAAGGCCAGGGTAGATTTACTGTACCATAGGGGATGGAATAGGTGGATTAATGGACATTCCACACCATTAATTTCTGTGGGGAAAGTCCAAAAATTATTCATAAGGTCGTCTAAATTAGAGCCCTTCCCATTAAACTCCCTTGGAATCTTTTTTACTTGCTTTCATTCTGCTGATGTATAAAGGACTGTAAATTGGTGCAATCATTATGCCAGGAGGCAAGAAGAAGGTGTAAGTTAAAAGTAAGCTAGGAGCCTATTTGACCTATATTGTCTTCAGGGTCCTTGGCATGCAAATTTATGCAAATCAGCTTTCTCCTGTCCACTTTAAAGGAAATTCACAACTGTTTAACCATACAAAAAATGCTCATATGTAAAATAAACTCAGTTTGTTAGCACAAGGCTTAAACTGGCATAACTTTCCAACACATCACATATAAGTAATTCCATAAATTCATACCTTCTAAGGCCAGAAAAGATCATCTTAATCAGCTTGCCAAACTTAACACAAGCCATGGGAATTGGTGGTTTGGGGTGGACCGGCCACTGAAGTGAATGAGAGAAGATCTCCCCCACCTCTCCAAGGAGAGGAGGGAGAGAGACAAAGAGACTTGTGAGTTTAAAAGGAAACTAAACCATTTTAATGAGATTAATTAAATAATAACAAAAGAAAATAATGAAATATATACAATATATACAAAAATGTATCAAACTCGCAGGATGAAGATCATGTCACCGTCAGGAAAATCCCAGACTGGACTCAGTGACGGACAGGAACTGGATTCCAGATCTGGATTCAAGAATCCACAGATCAGGATCACAGGCAGATGAACAGGCAGAGTTCTCCTTGGACGCTGGCCATTGAAGAAAGAGGGCTGACCCTTTGATCCCTCAGCTTTTATACTGAGCATGAGGCAGATGGGATGGAATACCCTGCTGGTCAGGTTTGGGTCACCTGTTCTGTCTGCTCCTTCCCGCAGGTGGGATTGTTCTATGCTTTTCCACTTCTGACCCTCCAATGGGGCAAACAACAAAGTTAGCTGACCTTGGCTGTTACAGCAATAAGTGTAATCAAGATCCTCTCTTCATACCATTCCTTGGCATAAATTACAAATAATCAGGTCTTATCATTTTGAGAATGAACTGTGTCTCCACAATATGCTGTTAATATCAGAGAGTTCAGTTAGTTAGAAGAGGCTTAGCTAAAAAGTAAAATTACTGAGCCTAAAATTGGTTCTGTTTTACCTCAAACCAGGACAGGGACTCTTTGAACTATTTTTTGATTCAGCTGTAATAGATATAACTGAAGGAATAAAGTGACAGTAATTTTTTATGATTTTCAGCTCCTTGCACACTTTCACAATGAAAATGCAAAGTCCAAAATTAAACTCTAACAACACAGCTTTCTTCCCTTAGCTAGCTCTCCTGAATTTACGAGTGTCTGTAAACTATGTGTTGAAAAGTACATATATAGAACATAGATTTTAAGAGAAAAAATATACAATTATATTTTAAAATTTCCACTGAGAAAAGAAAGCATTGAATATAAAGCTTGGGAAAAAATTAATAATTAAAAATGTACTGATTTCCACGGTACCAGCAGAACCTAAGGAAAAGTCAGCAGGACTAAATGTAAGAGAATTTGGTGTATCTTCACATGCCTTTTTAAAGCCTGACTTATGATTACCAAATAAAGGCTCTTGAATTTCACTGGTGAAAGATGGAAAACATCTATTCTTATGCTGGAGGATTATTTCTTTTTCCAGTCCATGGGCAAAACAGTTCTGGGATGAACTAGAGGAAAGATAGCTCAATAGTAAAAGGGTATACTTTGCTTTCTACTGTTCTTTTGCATCGGTATGGGTATGAATCTTACCCACTGACTACATGTATGATTGTTTTTAGTTGGAGTACAGTTCATTAATTTATTTTTTTTTGTGCCAGAATTACAAGTGTTCTGGGAACTCTGTTTCTTTAAACCCAGAGAAAAGGCAGAAGAGCTGGGATCATGTTCAAATCTCCAGCCAGAGCAGTTCGCACTGAAAAGCATGACCTATAGTCCAGACTTTGGAATGGGGGATTTTATGTTTGTTGCCAAGGTGGCTTATTCTGATGGTACATCTTGACAGCAGTTGCTTAAGATGGACAAGGGGCACGCAGCATCTGTTGCTTATAAAACACAGTAACTGAAATACAGAATGACTTTGGGGACAGCATGAGAAGCAGAGTAATATCCCCTCATTGCAGAGACAGTGGAAGATGGGACCTTGCTTCAGAATAGGTGCTCAACAGGATAATACTGAAGATACTTAGGGAGAAGAATACAGAATATGGCAATGAATCAGGCAAAACACAGACACAAACCAAACGCAATACCATGCTGCTAGCAGGGAAACAGTGCTGCAGTGTTTGCCCAGTAGATAAGAATACATTATGAAATAGATACGTTCTAGAGAAAGTTCAGTTTTTTTTCGCATTGTAGTTTCCACAGAGTATGGCTAGATGTATGATAAGAAAAAAAAAAAAAAAAAAAAAGATGGTCTATCTGGTCAAACTATTTGTCTGGATTTCCCACTTGATTAATATAGGTGCTGATGATTGTAATTTGAGTAAATCTCAAATGAACAAAACATTTGGTGAAACAAGGGTAAATACAGCAGGCTTGATCTCAGTCCTGCCTCATCACTTGAGACCCACCCAGAAATTGCTGGGCTATGTCTGACCTTGCTTGTTGTCTCCAGATGTGATCCTGACCCCGGCTTGCTGATGACTTCCCAGCTTGACCTTGGATGTTCCCCATCCCTACAGTTTTGTCTGGGTATCTGGACTCTTGGCCCATCCTGGTTATCACTACCAGACCTGTTCTGCTGGTCTAAAAACAAGTATTTCCAATTTTGGAGAATATGGGTATGATAAGAACAAAAAGATTTTGAGAATTCTATGGCAGTGATAACCTGCTTGCAAATCTCTCAAGAAAAGATACTGAAGTCATAAGGATAAAATAAAAGGCATGAAAGGAAAGGAGAACTAAGTCTCAGCAACTTAAAAGTTGTGAATATAGCTACAAAAAGGAAACTGAGCAACAGTTAGAGCCTTTGTCAGTGTGTTGGGTGGCAGCATCAGTAGCTACCTTCTTTCTGTGCAATGGCTGTCAATGATTGACCTGTCTCAACCCCTTGCCCTTTTACTAACCTTGTGTCCATCGGTGGCAGGAATCCATATCTAACTTCACAGTGAATTTGGCATTTTGGGTAAAAAAAACTTTGGGTTCTCATTACAGATGATATTAAAGAAAAATAATGCCACAGGCATCAGAGCTACAAAAAGGGGGGTCATGCATGAGCTGTTTCTCCTTTACGGCCAAGCACAGTAGTAACAGCTGGAGGAATTCAACCTTGTGTATGCTTGAATGAGTCCATGCGCAATACAAATGAGCGATCAATGGGTTCAGCATGCTGCAAAAGAGTAATAGGATAGAAAAGCAGTAGGTACCAGAAAACACTGTAACATCTACATAGTTTGCTATGGAAAGCCTCGTTACCATCACGAAATACTGCAAGGAGCACAGAACAGTTAAACGGTTTTAATACCCGTTTTGATCATTCCTGCCGTACTAGCTTTTAGAGAAAGAATATGCAACATGTTGTAAAGCGCTTTGAAATGAGATGGGGGAGAGCTTATGAAAGCTCTGCCAAAGGGCTGTCACATTTGCTAGTTAAAAAAAAAAAAAAAAGCCAGATTACACTTCTAAAACTCCTGTTCCAAGGACTCCTGGCCAAGGGGTGAGGCTGACCTCTGTGCTGCTATAGATAGCTTTTCACAGGCAAGGTTGCTCAGCATATATCATCTAAGTGCTTCAGAGAAAGAGAGGGAAAATAAAGGGACATCAGGACTTATCCCAAAATGTTAAAGACTACCCAGAAAAAAATGGTTTAAGAGAGAAATTAATATCCGACCTGTTTCTTTTAATATTGGCTTGAATTTGGTTTGGGTATTTTGTGGGGGCGTGAGACAGGATCTTTTTTGTTGGTTTGGTTTCCCACTCTAGAAGACTACCTTAACAAACAGAATGTAGCTATTAGGTGTCTTCTAGTTGTACTCACAATATTTGCAGGCGTTCTAGTGAAAATTTGCTGCTAGAAAAATATTTACTGCTCACATAACAAATATTTGAGAGAGTAAATTATTAATTTTTAATCTAACATATTTCTACCAGATACCTGACTTTATTTGCATTTATCCAAAATTTATATGTCAAGAAAAATAATATTGCATTTGAATAAACATGACCAAATAAAGCATTTTAAATCCAAGGTATTGAGAGAAAATATGTGGTGAATAATCGCAGGTAACAAATATAGTTGAGAAAATATTAAGCTACTTGTGGGCATTTGACATACGGAAAAGAGGCTAAATGATATTAAATTATTCGCTGTGAATCATTTGCTCTTCCACACTCCCCCAAGTCACTCTTATTTTGATCTGATCACGTAGTGCCAAGAGAGGCTACAGTGCCAGAGGAGTGTGTCATCCTTAAAAAAGAAGGGGGTTTATTATTATTATTATCTCATTTTAGTGATAAGCATTGAAGTAGCAGGGATGTCTACTGACAAACAGGAATTTTGTATTGCTCAGGGCACTGTCAGTAAGAAGAAGCTATCTCTGTTTAGCACTAATGTGTAGAGACTGTACTTCATAGAAAAGAATAATTTTAATTGTGTAGGTCATTTTCTACCTAAATGCTTAATGGATGAATGGAGAGAGAGGATTTGAATATATGGTGGCAAGACATGGCCAGAAAATATAGTTACTATGTCATGAAACTTTACAAGGTAAAAAAAAAAAAAAATATCCAGAAAGCTTTTGTACATTGGTATAAAACATTGTAAGTAATCACTATTTCCTTTAATTCCTATTGCCCTCTAAAGCTTGGTACCTGCTCTGGCAGGATTAAACTTTGCCTCATGTCATCATGGAAGAGAAAGCACTTAGTATTAAGACTGAATTCAAAAGAAAAGGATGTATGTTGACAGGATAATTAACTATTACCTATCCCATGTACATTTTCCCCAGATACACAGGGGAATATGTACTCCTAAACTTCTCTTAGCTTGAATATGTTTCCTCACTGCCCGCTGTGAGTACATCTCTGGTGTTAATCAGTTTCAGTTCCAAGTTCCCTCCGGTGTAGAGGTCCCCTGCCGCTCCAGATTGCATGAATGGTAATTCATGCTGAAGCTCACAATGCATCAAGCAGCTAACCTCCAAACATATCCAGAATTTTTTTTTTTTTTAAAGGTGTGGTAGACAAGAGTGAAGCAGGTTGTTTCATCCCTTCAATATTATCCCGACCTCATACATGCCCTAACTACACACCGCTGGGCATCCAATACATGGCCTCAGTTTCATGCTGTAATCACTTTGGTGAGCTGCAGCAGAGCCCTCACATTATTCACTTTGTCCTGGGGACAAAGAAAAGAAAAGAAAAGAAAAAAGAAAAAAAAAAAGGATCATTACACTTTGCCTACATGAGCCTCAGAAAAGATCCAGCAATGATTTCTATGTACTGAGGATATAGCCAGACTGCTTCAGTGAACTAGCGCTCAGCAGTGTAGAGCACTATTCTCTAGCTCTTGGTCTGTAGGCAGGGAGCATTCCCTGGGGTGGGTCCATTTAGCAGTGTAGATATAACCTCTGGAATCATTTCAGGACACAGGTCTCTCTCTGTCTGTTTTTGCTTCTCATAAGCAGGATGCAACATCGCTTGGTGTCATGGCTGCTGCTCAGCCTCTACTGTCATTAAAAGTAACAGTACATTCTGAGTTTACAGTCAGTCTTCAGAGACACATATAAACGTGTCATGCTCTGCTAATGGAAGACCGGATCGTGTATAACAATAAATACCTGCACAGGCTTCTCTGTCTCATTTTTACCATGACTGGTGAGCATCCTTAGGTTCTGGGAAAAAGCTGGTAAAAGAGCCCAAGACCCTTCTTTGTGTTTCTTCTGGCATAAAATATTTCCTCCGGGTCGTGAAATATCTTTGCATTTCAGCAGTAGACTTTTTCCTTTCAGTCTCTCTCACTCCAGTCATACGAGACTATATGTGAACTGACTAGTTCTTGTGTACAAAATGGAAAGAGATCTGATGCATCGGTTGTTGTGGATGGAAGCTAAGTTGATGGCTAGAGAAAGCTCCTGTGCTCTTCACCAGGTCCCGTCCGATGAGTGACTGGTGGACAAAGACTATGAGGTTTATTATGGAGTGCACCCATTCTGGAGAAGAGTCGACTCAGCAATCCTTTCTGTTATATTTGCCAACCAAGTTTTACAGATAATTCTCAGACAAGTTACCAAAGCCTTTACAGGATAATCTGTTACCAAGTAATGATATCTTTCACACTCAAACTTAAAAGAAAAATATTCTGGGTTGCATGCATCTCTTTGTTGAACATTATCCCATTTAAGTCATCAAAGTTTAATGACTCTTGTTGTCTGCTCTGTGATAAAAGCAAGAATTTCTCATAACACCACCTGTGGGATTTAGCTCAATGCTGAGCTGAAAGTCAGCAGAAAAGACATGCAAGGCCCAAGTTCAAAGTGATGTTTGCAACCTGACACTTAGTACTAGCACTATGTACTAGCACTGAATATGAAACATAGCCCATAAACTGTAAATAGACTGACTTCTTAAGATCCTCATATATTCACTGGTAAAGCTATTTAATATGCATATAATGCTTTATGTTGGAGTATATATGCTTTTATTTTGAAAAACAGCTGTATCAAATTAACATTTAAAACTCAGGAATGGGTCACACTTCTGAACATTTTGAATTCTCTGAACACATAGATTCTTATAAAAAAATCTGTAACTAGCTATTATGTTCTAATATTTGAAGTTTAAGGTTCGATCTGTCACCTGTTGAAGTAGGCAAGTATGTCTAGGGTAACAACAGGTATCTCATTAAGGAGATTAAATGAACAACTAGAAATAACCTTTAAAGCAAGAAAGACCAGTTTAACATCTGTCTTTCCCTCTGCCCCCCCATGACTATAATGCACGCTAATTTCCTTATGGTACCAGTCAGTATTTCACAAGAATTGCCTTGACAGAGAGAAAGGTATCATGTATCAGGTAGCCTTTACTCTTGCTGTGGCACTTCCTTTTCAGCCACTCTCTGCTGTATATGGCTCAATTACCATTACTGAGACTAAACTGTATCAGGAGATGGAAAACTAGAAACACGTTTCATTTGTAATTTCTAAAGGACATAATGTCTTCTGAAAACTGCAAGTGGAAGTGTGCTGCCAAGAAGCTTTGACCTGTATTTAAAGAGTATGACAAGCGTCCTCTCAGAAGCTTAGTCCAACAATCACTGGAATAAATGGGAATGTTGTTTTATTTAACCAAGTGCATGTTCAGACTTCAGCAATGAAATGTAGAGCAGCACGGTTCTGTGTCTGACTGCAAAAAGGCTTTTTAATCAGCTCCGTTATCTAGCTATCTGCTCGTCCTTCTTCAGACATGGAATTTCACATTCTTCGGTATCAGTGCCAGATTCTCTCCACAGATTCAGCTCTAGTTCAAGCACTTCATCAAAGCTTCAACCCTTTGAATTTACAGTTTTCTTCAGAAGCACAGTGCAGGTGCAATGATAGGACTGAAAGACTGGACAAAGCTATTTTCTGGGTATTAGAGATGAAATGTATAACTTTTAGAACTGATCTTACATGCTATCATCTCGAGGTCAAGTAGTAGGGTCATAGGATGGAAGAAGACGTGGAAATAGTCCGGTTCAAACCCTATGAATTGTAGGTAAGAGTCCAGTACAGGGTCTACAGAATATCTACTTTTTACGACCTTGTATATCACAGACCACATAGCACTTTCTAGCATCCTGTTACAAAGTGAACATTTATGGTAAAAGATCAAAACTCTCAACTATACAGTACTTCAGAAAGAAAGCAGAATTTCTATCTGCGTCCAGGATTCCTGCAGTCAGAAGAAATTTGAGAGGTAGGTTTTTCACCATGGGCTTTTACCCACATATAACCTGCACGCCGCACTTCCATTACACCATCTCCTCAGCTTATGCTTTTCTGAAAGTGGCTTGTTATTTAGATGCTATCCAGAGAAAGTACTTCCTTTGGATAAGGAAAGAAGTCCCCTTCATAGGAAAAAATTGCTTAATGCCTCCCAGATGTGTAAGAAAAGGGAAACACAATAGCTCACTTGAGGCAGGGCTTATGGCTATGACTTAGTGAGATTATTAGTTCTCTAGATGAAGAGTTGTCTGCCCTGCATTTCTTCAGTTTCATTTAATGTACAGACAAAAAAAAACAAACCAAACCAAAACAAAAAAACCTTAGACTAAAATGAAATGCATTAGGTTGCTCATGCCAAATAGCAAAAGGAAAAGGATTTAATAATCATTTTAATGTCTATCAAATATACATTATTTTAAAGAATCCCATTTTCTTGGGCTATCTTTACTGTTCTCCTATCTGATATTCTGTGCCAGTTGATTTGTTTGTGGGTGAGGATTTTAAAGGAAAAATAGAGTTAATTTTCTGTGTCAGCTTAACAAATAAAATCTGTATGCTGTGGATAGTAATCATTAGAAGGATCTGTCATTAAAAATTGATCTGAGATGGGTTTTCTTTGTTAGTCTTTTGACAGGAGATAGTAATTAGAATGGTTTGAAGAAAGATGAGTGATACTATGGAACAAAATATGCCATATTGATTTAGGAAACCATTAAAGAACACAGAAGCAATTTTTTTTTTCTATTTTTCACACTTGCATACAGGGCATCCCCTTAACTGAAAATATGACTTCCATTAGCTGATTACTGAGGAAGCTTACATATCACTCACTTGGTGTTTAAATGACTAAGCTACAAGAGTCGAACGGTTTATTGAATTAGAAGGGTAATTGTAAACAGGACTTCAAATCTCTGCACAAAGTTCTTTAATGGTACAAGGAACTTGTAGACTAAATCAACTGATTAGTACTGATTGCTCCAGTAGTCCATTAAGTGTAGGCACCTATAACTATATTCAAATATTGATATGACATCATTTGCACATGAAGAGGAAGAGTAGGTTGGTAAAATTTGCCCAAAGCACCTCAGACATTCCAAAAATCTGCAATTACAGGAGCTTCTCTAGACCTCAAGATTCATGCCTTCACAAGGAAAATAACATCTTAAATTCTTTTAAGGATTCCTTCCATACAATGCATAAAATAATATCAGTTCTGGTTAGAACACAACTATAAATACAAGGGAGAACTGTGAAATTATCTGTGTAAAACTGGATTCATGCATTAGAGCTATTAGATTGTTCACGGCTTTTTCAAATGTTAGAGCCCTCATTAAAGTATCTTTGACTTCTGTTTAAAAAAAAAAAAAAAGTTGCAATTGACACTCTAATGCTGCCTTACTTAATCTTCATATATAATTTATTCATCATAGACTGCCATTGCTAAATCATTTAAGAATAAATTTTCATTGTAAGAGGAGCATCACTGTAGTTAGATCATTATGTATTTCCAGGAAAATGTATTACTCTAGAGAGAAGAAAATATTTTTAGCTTTCTTATCTTCATTTTTTTTCCAGGGATCTGTTTTTATGTCTCTTCATCTTTTAAGCTCTCATTCAGAAAAAAGCTTGTCAATTGCTAAGTTTAAGCATATACTTAGAATGTGGTTAATTAATTTGCTAAATAGTGATATTTTCACAAGTACTCAGAGAACTATCTGTGCTTGCTTTCCTTGGTGTAAAAGTCACTCATCATACCTTCACAATTTCTGTGTGACAGTACTGCAACTGCAATGTAGACTGGCAGACCTTTACTAACTGTTCTCCAGGTAACGCAATTTAAAAAAAAAAAAGTCACATGACTAGCAAACCCACCTGTTAGACTTTGTCTGTGAGTGTGGATGTCCATACTCTTACCTAATTTAAGTCACCAAGAAAGTTGTGTATTTAGTTTAAGCTTGGCAGCTGGGTGGAATTCAGTTCCCAAACCATTTAATCTAGTGACTTTTAAAACATCTTGGTATGCCTTGTGTTGCTTTCAGCAACAGCTCCAAAGGGATGTCCAAAGGGGTCTCTTTTTGTCATGTTTGCCAACCCCATCTTGATGTCTCAGGTGTGCTAGAACACTTGAAACAGAGCAGAATTCCTATTTCGAGGAAACTGAACTGCATTTTTGTCTCTTCAATGGGGATAAATTACCTTCTGGAGGTGTTCTCTTTTTTTCATGGAATAAATAGGGTCTGGGACACCTACTTTGGACATGGTGACTAAATTTTAAGTGACTTTTAGTTTTCTTTTCCATGCCTTCCATACTAGCTGGATGAATAATCAGTCTCTGTGACATAGTTATATGTTCTATGAATAATACTGAAAATATATGAAATACAGTATGTTAAAACCTACAGTAAGGTATATAAAATATTAATATGAAGAATAGTGTGTATAATATTATAAGCTTCAATCTCTGTGCAAGTTGGAGGCTGATTTTGGTCTTCAAGTTGTAATGGCTATGTTTTGTTTACAGGCTTATAATATAACACTTTCTTTAAATCTATGTTTTTTAGCTTCTTCAAAATGTGAAAAATGAAAGCATGAGATTTACATTAGAAAGTGTATCAATTACCTGTAAAAATAAAGATAAGCCTATGTAATCTTTATATATATATATGTTCTAAGAACTTTACAGAGAATACATCATAAGCTAGGGAAAGGGGGATAGAACAGCATAAAAGTATGATTTTTTTTTCTTTGCTTAAATTTGTAATGTTTTTTTCAGTACTTTATGGTACCTATATTTAACATTATGTTTTTACAGTTGTGTTTTGTTACTTAGTAGATGATTGTGACTTAAAAGTTGAGGTCCGTAAATGGTATTTGAACTATACCTGAAAGCTACATGATGGTGATCAACAGTAGGAGAAAGAAATAAGTGAGGTATTGGTACTGTACATAAGGACGGTAAAGTTTCTGATTTTTAGTTTTTATTCATATTCCTTTAGAATACTACAATTTCCTGGCTTTCAAATGTCTTTTTTCTTGCAGAATGCTCTAATAAGTTTTTTTTTTCTAAACTAATGGAGAGACATATCTAAAAATTAGTGTCAATGGTTTTTAAGGGAATTTGTTTATTTTTAGTATGAGAAAACCTAATCTAATATTTCTATTTATACTTAATTCTGTCTTTTAAAGTATTTTCAGGCAGGAAGATGCTCCAAAGGCCTGCTTTTACTGAGTGCCTGCTAAACAAAAGCTCTGACAGCAGCCCAGCTCCTGAGAACCTTTTAAGCTCTGCTTCTTCCCTATCCCTGGTAGTTCTGTCTAGTCCTGTAAAGCTCATAAACTCCTCACTCCTCGGTGAAGACAGGAGAATAAACCACATTTGCCGTTTCTACAACATGCTGTTTTGGGGATATGCTGTTCTGAAATACATTAGGATAATGTAACAAATGCAAATTACCACTGATTTTACAGCCTCTCAAATCTCACAAATGCCTTGTCCAATTACCCTCAAACTTTCTAGGGAGAAAAAAAAAAAATCACCTTCTTTCAGAACACCACACAAGAGAAATTTCTAATAGAACAGTCTGATGTTAAAATTAGATGGAAGGGCCTAATTGAGCTTATAATGGAAGGTACTTACAACCTTAGCCATGGAATGACTACCACAGCTCCATAATACCACCTATTTCAGAAAATCAGAAAGCTTTAGACAGACTGCCTGGCAGAGTATTCAGAAATGGAGGGCAAACATACTAGCCAAGGCAGGTCTGTGTTTATCATTATGCTGATATTGCCACTTATTGTATATCAAGAAAAAAAACATTATTACGTTGACTAACTAAACAATGGCCACATTTGTGTTGAAAGTCTATGAAAGCCAAGTACTTTGGGGACTGTGTTTACTAAAGCCAGCTAAGTTATTCCGTTTTCAGTTATATAACACATGATAAAATATTATGAGGATCTTTCCTTAATTGACCTATTAAAACAGTTATTTTTCATCTTTCAGCTAAGGCACCACAACTTTTCTTAACTGAGCCAGCTCCATATTTATACACACACACACACACATTTGTTTTGTAACACATCTGAATGTCTTGGACAAAAACTTTGCCCATGGGAGTAAATAGCTTTCCTCCTACGCCTTTTTGCCTGAAGTTTGAGAGACCATTTTTATGCAGGTAATCAGACCTGCATTAATTTCACTTAAATTTAGACACCTAACCTAAGTCACTAAATTACGACCAGAGCTGCCATAGGTGACTCAGATCTCCACTGACTGTGGGAGAAGCTGACGGGAGCAGTGCTTGGTTAGGTACCCAAAACTAGCTGGCATAAATGGTGTTCAGTGTGCCTAGTCCTCCCAAGTCAGGTGAGGGGTGAATAGGAAGAAAGCAGAGTGTTGACTCCGCTCCTCAATGCACTGTCCAAGATAGCTCTGTCTTCTAAAGGGAGTTGATGTTTTCTGCTGGATTAGACCAACAGAAATTTACTATCCCATTGAATGAGATGAGGAGCATGGGTATGTATGTCAAAGCATCTCTTTCTCACAGTGTCTTTCAGAGTTACTGACCTATGGACACACTGCTCCTTTCTCAGTTTTAAATCAAATCTTTAATATACTTAGTGCTTTTTTTTTTTTTCCTTTTTTTTCTTTTTTTTCCCCCTTATTTTAAAGATGAATGGAACTGAAGAAAAATGCAGCCTGTGGAAATTTAGGAACCTGAAGGCCATGTGTTTTACTGATTAAATGTCTACACTTTGACTGGGATGGTCTCTCTGTTGTAGCTGAACATTTCTAGTGGGTTCAAAGTCCTGCTTGTAGCTTGTGAACAACTGAACAAAATAAGACTTTCAGTTAGCTACTCAGTTTTATTCAGGCACTACACTGTTCATATAGCAGAGTAGTACAACCATTTCATGCTTCTTGGATTTCATTAATTTTCTGATTCATATTTCAGTACTGGATATTTTTTTTTAGGCTAAATCCAAATCAGCTATAGGTAAATAGAAAATATTTTTCACATTAATACCAAACAACAGGTATATTCAACAGTAAGATGAATTGTGCCTTGAAGACTGCCTGTTTCTCTCATTGATTGTAAAGGGTGACACGTGTTCAGCTAAGGTGTAGATATCTATACTGTAGAGCTATAAAACTGATTGAGGTGGGATGACATCCTTACTGAGAGACAAGTTTTGGTTCAGAAGATATGTGCGAGGTTTTGTTCTCCCCTCTGTTTCCTTGCGGGTGAGATGTGCCCACTGCCATGTCAGGCAGAGGTTGAATGCAACTTTTGACACAAGTTCAGCCATTCTGAAAGGTTGTTTTTCTGTGAGGCCTGAACTGTGCTGAGTGCTATTTTGCTGTCTCCCAGTTATGAACTAACCCGATTACTTGGTCTCCTTTAGCAGGACTACATTTTTTTTGCATGGGTGAAACAACAGAGAGAGCGTCAGTGATATACATCATGTAGAGTTCAGATGGTGAAAATCCTTTTCTCCTGTTTGCAGCCTATGTCTGTGTACCACGTGCGGGTGACCAAGTGCTGGCAGCGCAGGGTTGCTGGAGAGGCCTCTGTGAGGAGAGGCTGGGGCTGCCCTGTGCCGGACACAACCTCTTCCAGCCAACTCCAACCGACCCACTGCAGAGCATGGGTGAGCTGCACAGCCAAGATGACGGCACCTCAGGGGAAAACAACTTCCAGAAAGGGAAAAATGTCACACAGGCAGTGAGGAGCGAGATAAAAAGAAAAAAAAGCGGGAGAAACAGCCCTACAGACACCGAAGGTGAGAGAAGAAGGAGGGGTGAGGTGGTGCGCCGGAGCAGAAATTCCCCTGCAGCCCCTGGAGAAGACCACACTAGAGCAGGTTTATCCACACATCAGGAATGAAGGAGTGAAGCTGATCCTGGGAAAAAACAGGAAGGTGTTGCTTTAATATTTTTTTCCTTTGTTTCTCACCACCCAGCTCTATTATAGTTGGCAATAAATTAAAATAATTTTCCCCAAGTCAAGTCTGTTTTGCCTGTGGCGGTAATTGGTAAGGGATCTCCCTGTCTTTATCTCAACTCATGAGGTTTTTTCCTCTTATTTTTTCCCCCTCAATGGCATCAATGCATCAACTTTCTGTCTGTAAAATTACAGATCCTTCTGTTCTCTTCAATGCCAAGATGGAACATTCCATTAAAAAATACAGTAGATTCCCAGTTAGTGTAAGTCAGTATAGATCTTTATGTAATGGAAATAATTTTTGAGGTAAATTCTGTCCATAAAGACATCATCTCTGAAGCTGCATTGAATTTCAGGTGGTGACAGAGAGATCATAGAATCATAGAATGGTTTAGGTTGGAAAGGACCTTGAAGATCATCGAGTTCCAAGCCCCCTGCCATAGGCAGGGACACCTGTCACTAGACCAGGTTGCCCAAGGCCACGTCCAGCCTGGCCTTGAACACCTCCAGGGATGGGGCCTCAACAACCTCTCTGGGCAACCTGTTCCAGTGCCTTACCACCCTCAAAGTGAAAAACTTCTTCCTAATGTTCAATCTGAACCTGCCCTCTTCCAGTTTAAAGCCATTCCCCCTCGTCCTATCACTACATGCTCTAGTAAAAAGTCCTTCCCCAGCTCTCCTGTAGGCCCCCTTTAGGTACTGGAAGGCCGCAAGAAGATCTCCCCAGAGCCTTCTCTTCTCCAGGCTGAACAGCCCCAACTCTTTCAGCCTCTCCTCATAGGAGAGATGCTCCAGCCCTCACATCATCCTCGTGGCTCTCCTCTGGACGTGCTCCAGCAGGTCCATGTCCTTCTTCTGTTGGGGACTCCAGAGCTGGATGCAGTACTCCAGGTGGGGTCTCACGAGAGTGGAGCAGAGGGGCAGAATTACCTCCTTTGACCTGCTGGCCACACTTGATGCAGCCCAGGATACAGTTGGCCTTCTAAATGTGTAAAATGTTTTGTCTTAAATCATAGAATAGTTTAGGTTGGAAGGGACCTTGAAGATCATCGAGTTCCAAGCCCCCTGCCATAAGCAGGGACACCGCCCACTGAACCAGGTTGCTTAAAGCCCCATCCAGCCTGGCCTTGAACACCTCCAGGGATGGAGCTTCCACAGCTTCTCTGGGCAACCAGTTGCAGTGCCTTACCACCCTCAAAGTGAAAAATTTCTTCCTCGTATCTAATCTAAACCTGCCCTCTTCCAGTTTGAAGCCATTCCCCCTTGTTCTGTCACTACATGCCCTTGTAAAAATTCCTTCCCCAGCTCTCCTGTAGGCCCCCTTTAGGTACTGGAAGGCTGCAATAGGGCCTCCCTAGAGCCTCCAGGCTGAACAACACCAGCTGTCTCAGCCTGTCTTCATAGGAGAGGTGCTCCAGCTGTCTCAGCATCTTTCTGGCCCTCCTCTGGACCCACTCCAACAGGTCCATGTCTGTCTTATGTTGGGGACTCCAGAGCTGGACGTAGTACTCCAGGCGGGGTCTCACCAAAGTAGACTAGAGTAGAGGGGCAGAATCACCTCCCTTGACCTGCTGGCCACACTTCTGATGCAGCCCAGTATACGGTTGGCTTTCTGGGCTGTGATTGCTCATTGCTGGCCCATGTTGAGCTTCTTGTCAGTCAGCACCCCCCGTTCCTTCTCCTCAGGGCTGCTTTTGATCCGTTCATCGCTAAGCCTGTATTTGTGCTGCGGATTGCCCTGACCCAGACACATAAATGTAACACGTTTATTTTTTATAACTGGATACCTCTTCTTGTAGGGATACAAAGCACATATCTATTGTGGTTCTTGGAAGCAAAAAGAATGAACTGCCTGCTAAAATTTGAGACACCTTTAATAAGTGGTACTTTAACTTGTCAGAAAATAGAAGAAGTCCAGAAATGTTAAGAAGAAATAGTTTCCATTTATATTGTTTGGACAGAAATTTTGGAGTCTCTTCAGCCAAAAATACCACATTTATTTCTGTTATGCTGATTACATTGTACATCTCTCCATGCCACAGCACTCTCAGCATGGGTCTGTTCTCAGCCTCATTGTTCTGCTCTTAAGTAATTCATTCCTTCTTTAATTTTGCTGACTCCCATCTCTGAGCCCACCAGACTAATTTATCTCTGGATATGGCACTACATGTTTTGTTATGACAAAAAAGAGGAATTACTGATGGTCACAGCTGGTAGATTTCTGTTGGAGGAAGATTGAGAGACTAAGTCAAATGTAGAAAGCAGCAAATACTGCTTTGAAATGTAATGAAGGTTATGGATCTGTACTAAATAAACAACAGTACACACACTACTAATGTCTTCTCCATTTAGAATTCGACATAAAAGAGTTAAAATTAACACCATTCTATGTAGTGTTCGATACAGCTTTAATGTATTTTTTGCATATAAAAAATATCTGTGCCTAAAGACATTTTAAAACATCTTTATTTCTCCCTAGTACTCTCATATATTTTATTTCAATTGTATTCTACATGCATCCCTGTCCACAAGTGGTGCCTTTGAGAATGTCAGGCCTTGGCTATGTGAATAATCTGTGTGAAAATCATATATTGTTCCTGAGGCTTACAAGTTAGAACTACTGAATAGTGGTATGGGTTGCAAAAATTTATATCATGATTGTGGTGCTGTTAATGGAATATAATTATTGTATGATCTGTATGATACATAGCTATATGATATGTTTACATGACATTTAAGCTGTAATATAGGAAGTATTCACACTCGGGATGTTACTGAATTGTGAATTACCTACAAGTGTCCTGAATAGGAATAGGAAGGATGTGAGAATGGATTTTGTCAATATCTGTAGCACCACCATCCACCTTCTGTCTCCTTCAGCAAGGCTTAACTAGAATGACTCATAGAAAAGCTCAATAGCCTATTCAGATAATTTATCTACACCCTGACACACTTATGTAAGACATGGGATTGTCAGTAATTTACCTGCCATGGTAATTAGTTTGTTGTATTAGCTATAAATATGGCTCATAGTGTATTCATTATAGCTCATTGTCTATTTAACTCTTCCACAGTCAGCTATTTTTATGGTCTGACCCCTGAAGCTAGCAATACTGCTGATCTTAAACACCTGTCTTATAAGATGCTTATTTCTCTCTGTCAACTAGACACCTGGTTATAATGTTAAAAATATAATTTTTAAGCTAGTCACCCTCTCACTGGCTTAAAATTTGAGACTTTCATGTTGTAGTAGGATGCAGTCATTCTTAATGATGTGTTTAAAAAAATAAACAAAAAGATACAATATACTTGATAGCAAATGACCCGTGATAATACTTTTCTTCATCTGTATTTTACAGACAGTCTTGTAAGTTACTGCTAAAACTCCTGTCTGCACCAGAATCATGCCTGGAAACTTTCCACTCCTTCCCTCCTAATGACCACCATCTTTCTTCCTCCAGCTTTTGCCACTGCCAAAATGTATCATGTATATCTACTTCCAGACAAAGATGGTAACTGAGCGGCACCTGTGAACCAACGTACTGTGAACTGCAGAATGACAGGCAGTAACACCTGAAGGAAGCTGCCCAGGAGTTCGAACTCTGAACACATGCTCTGTGTTTGTTGCCTGCAATCACCTCTTCTCTGAGTGAGTATGCATTTATACACAAACACATATATATCAGACCAAGAACAAATGGACTAAAGAGCTCTTACAATTTTGATAATGGGGACAAATTCAACAGCAGAAATTTTAGTATCAGAAAGAAAGAAACGTGATTCCTGCTACCCCTCTTATATCCTTTGCATAGAAGAACCTTTGCAATATGCTAAAGATGACAGTTCAGTTTCCAAAATTTGGACCCTTGTTAGCCCTGAGATTCTTTAATAATTTATACTCAGTATACATTCAGTCACAGACAGGAGAAAGAAAACAGCTTTTAGAAAGTCTTGGATACGTTACCACAATAATTGTATCAGCAAGGACTTTGGAGCATAGACAAAATACATGAAACAGAGGAACATTCTCTATTCATTCATGAAGCACAAAGGAAAAGATCAACGTTTGCTCAGTAAGGAAGGTCAAAATAGGGAGAAGGTAGAGGGAATTCACTGTCAAGACTGGGTTGCAGAAAATGGAAATTGTTTTTCTAAAGTGCAGTATCTCTAAAAAATCTAGATTCATTTACAGATGCATTTTGCAGAATGCTGGTAGTTAATAAACAGATGGCTACATAACAGATTTCGGCTGGAGAATACCCATCAAGGGACAGAAGAGTGGAGATATGACCTTGTGTTTTGAGGCAGGAGAGAGAAAAAAAATCAGTGTGCATCCGTGCTAAGTACCTAGCTGGAAGCCTGCAAAGTCAACTTGACTCAGTGAGCTTTGGAGAAGCAGGAGGTGGTCTAAGTAGCTACCTGGTGACTAAACATAGAAGTTACCTTAATATCAGTCCCCCAAATCTGGGACCGAGTATAATTTTTACCATTTTTTTTTTAAACATAGAGCTCTTTGCTTCATTATTACAGCAAGCTGGGTTGCTATATTTCACAGCTGTGCTGAGATTGACAATAATATTGCAGCAAAATGAATATAGTTTTTTTATTTGGGAAGGCAGATACTTAAATCTCTGTAATTAGACTTCAGTAAGGAAAGCAGTTAGTGGTAGCTGTTTGAACAATGCTATGCCAAAGGTTGTGCCTTTCTGAACCAAAAGGGTCAGACGCAATCACTTTTATTACTTTTAAAAAGCTAATTAAAGACTCTATCAACATCTTGAAATACTGTTTCAGTAATTATGTCATGTTATGAAGATGGCATGAGAAAAGAGTTTTTAATCAATATAAGTAGTAGCAATAAAGACTGGCCAATATCATCTGTATAGAATAATTCTGTATGTCATGTTAGTAGAAAGTAATTTACTGTATAGGACATCCTTGTCCTATATTCTAACAACAAAGAGGAATTTTTATTCTCCACTCACTGTTTCAGAATTTCTTGTGTTTTTGTCTGATGAGAACATGGAAGCATGACAGTTTAAAAGGTAAATATGGGGACACTTGGCCAGATACAGAAATAAACAGGGCCTATTTCTCTTCAACAGCAATAGTTTTCACACTTTCCAAACCTTTCACTGGGGAACTTCAGACAGAATCAGATGTGTACCATAATCAAGTAGAAATTTACAGGATTAAGGCTTCAGTGTTTGTCATCATTCTGAGGGCACACTGAAAAATTTATGACAAGTTTTTTCCAACTTAATAGTTTCAAGAAAAAAAAACAGAGTTCTGTAGTGATGGTTTAGGTACTGATAATAAAAAAAATGGCTGATTTAGGCTATTAAAGCAGGAGTGTTCACCATCTGGAAGAGCTATACACTATATAACATCTGTTGATTTCGCTCTCCAGAACATCACTAAAATACTTACAATTAAGAAAAGCAGTGACTATGTATAAACATAGTTAACCATTACTGGAAGAAACACCCTATAACAGATGTAATTTTGATACCATGTAATTCAACAATGCTTCATGCAATATTAATGGCCCTTCACAACGTATTCTAATTTTAAAATTCATTACTAAATTATTCATCAGTCTATAAAACAGATGTATGGCACTGCAGCAACCAAGTTGCTGTATCCATTATAAAATTATATTTTTATAATCTGTGTGTAATTTGTCTTTTAAGTCTCACGCAGAATCAACGGATTTTTCCAGGTGCTGTGACTCACCTTCAGTTTCCTCACTCCCCTGAAAGGTTTCATTTGTGTTCCCTTATTATCTGTTTCAACATTAAATGTCAAGCTTTTACGGTTAGTTTAATTGGTGCTGTTGCTCAAAGCTTGATAGGCATGTATTTTAGGAAAACAGAACACAGAGGAAATGTTTTATTTTTCTTGTAATATCTATTTGCATTTACTGGAGGTTATGAGTAACTTCTTTATCCAGCATAGTTGGTCTTTCACTCAGAAAAGATAAGAACTAAGAACAAACCTTACACTTTTGAAAGACTAATTTGGATTCCTCCTATAGGTGACAATACACTCTTGGATGCTCTTTGCACCTTCATCTCCCATGACTGTTGCAGAAAATGTTCTGGAGGAAGTTATATGACCTGGGTTATAACTATGTATGACAGTTTCAGTAATGGTAGAGAAGGAGAGGTGATTTTTTTCCTCTGTTGTGTTTGAATCAATGACAGGATGACATGACAGAGAGTTTGGTTGAGCTGTTTGCCTTATTGCATAGAATAGCAAAAAGTGAAGAGAGAGACATATCTGTTTAATTATCGTAGCTGTAACATGAAAGCTGATGAGGTAAAATAGACAAAGCATAAGGGCAACAGGCTGTGCAAAGTACTACATGGTATACCAGAAAAGAGGGAAAAAGAGTTGGTTTTAAAATGTTACATCCATATCACTTACTTTAAAGTCCAAGCTATGCACCACATTCAATTGCCTAAATAACTGCATGAAGGGTACATAAATGGGTCTAAACAGGGTCAAGTTGCAACATTAGTCAGATTGTTTGGTAAACATGTTTTTGCATGCATTTTTGGACAATTCTGTTTCAGAGTCTAGGAGAGAGCAAGATCAGAGACTCTAAATATGCCTAGTTCAATCACGACAGGGATTCAAATCAATTTACTGCTGATGTACCTGACTTAGGTTTGATCTCCAGATCAACTACTAAGGTTGAAATCTTACTGGGCTGGTATCGTGTAGTCTCTAAACGGATCAAGGGACCAGGATAGTCTTGCGACAGTTAGCCTATATCATCAGCAGAGATAGTTTCAAGTTAGTTGCTTTGAACCTATTCTATTTTAAACTAATGTGAGGGCAGTATAGGCATAATCTCTTTTTAACTGTGTTACCATGTTTCTATATGGCCATACAAGCATTTGCATTGTTATTCTCTGGAATAGAAGCAAGACATCTGCAGCATGGTAGCTAGCTAGAGTGCATTGTGATATACAGAACCTGTGCACTAAGTCTGCCACAGCAAAGATTTGACCCACTTGGCAGTCTGCACTTAGACTAGAAATATGCCTGGTGCAGGATTCGTCCTACATAATGTGAGACAACCATCAATTTTATATCTAAATTTGAATGAATCATCCTATCTCCCCCCATAGCCGTGAGACAGAAATGGGAACCCTCAGGAGGCTTTTTTTCTGATTTATCTTAGATGACTATCATTGGGTGGGATGAATTGCCTTTTGGAGCTGTTTGCAAAGGAACATAGGATGACGAGCACAGACATAGACTGAAGATACCCAAGCTAGTGCAAATAAATTCTATTCCTGTTGCGAACTCCTCTCCACCCTTCCCCATAATCAGGATTGTTCAAATATTTAAACTTCCTCCATGAAGTCTATCTAGAGCTCTGCATATTTCTATCATTAATTTCAGCCTTTAATTTCAAAATGTCTTGAGAAATGTTACCTCCCTTTTCTAAATTGTTATTATACTTATAGGGACCCTATGATCCCTGGGAGTAGTATGACATTATAAATAACAATATCAAAGAGCTTAAATTTTTTTCCACCTAGTACATCAAGAGGAGACAGATTCCTCTGGAAAAGAAAACCTGTCTAAAAGGTTGCGGGGTGAGAACAGTATAACATAATAGCTATAGAATCTGCCTTTTCTTTTTTTTTTTTTTTTCTTGAATAGGCAATATAGGGAAAATTGCCCAGCTATAGAGTTAACTAGGAGTAATCCCAAATGGCAGGAAGAAGGGCACTTCATAGTCACGTAATCAACTGAAACAGCATTTAGAAAGAACAGACAGCTGGCCCAGTCCAAACATCAGCAGTCAAGTGGGAGAGTTTGTCATTCTGTAAATGGCAAAATAACAAACACCTGACCTGAAGATAATAGGTTAATTGCTTTAATATTACATTTTCCATTGATGTTTGTTTTAATGTTGTGATGGATGAAAAGAGGTCATTTTTTATAAAAATGCGGGCCTTCCAGAACTGCAAATGTCTGCCTAGTGGCCTGATGAAAAACGTCTCTTAGGTGATAAAATGAGTTGCATGCAAATGACAAGTAGGCTTGATGTGCCCTGAAAACGTTCAGCTTGGAGTGACCTGTGATCATAAATTACTGGCATGCTGCATCAGATCCTAGACTTGTAATTTCATCAAGATCAACAAGATGCAATCTTGAAAACTGTTTGCATGATGTGAGGACGAATTGATGCCCTTGTCCTTCCAGACTGTTGCATCTGATGCTCAGGAGTCTGACTACTTTGTGTCTCTAAGTAGCAGTATAGGGCCATTGTAAATAATTAAGTAGAAATTTGTTACCCTTTTGTCAAATGTATTTCTGATGTTATTCTTCCTTTGCCTCCATTAAGAAATCCCTTGATTAAATTTTAAAGTCTTAAACAATTTGAAGGGCTGAGAGCACAGGACACAAACTACAGTCTGAATGTTTTGCACAGGAAAGTCATATTCTCTCTGGGAGAAAAGAAAATAATGTCAAGTATTTAATATGCAATCCCGTGATTCTCTTTCAAGACATGATGCTATAGATTTGATTACGAACTCAGTGGCTGGTACTTGTAGGTCATTTATTTTCTCATCTATTTGCTTTTAGAGATTCAGAATTTCTCTCTCAATGTATTCACAAATGATTCTATATAAATAGAATGTACAGCTGAAAATTTAATCCCATGCAGTTACGTCAAGAGGATACATATAGACTAGTTCATACAAATGTGGACTTTTCAGAATAAATGTTGCTGTTCGTAACTTAAAAGCCACAATTCTACCAATAAAGCTATTCTAAGTTTTACGAAGTGTATAAAAGAGCTTGAGAAAGAGACACAATATTTTTAAGAATAAATGGGAGATGAAAAATGAATTACTCTTACCTTGATTTCTGCATCTGGAGACACGATTACTGTTCTTTTTTTATTATTATATACTACTTTATAAATGTATATACATTTATAAAACACACTGATTATCATGCATGTCTTGAAGTACACATATAATATTGATAGTGACAAAAGCCATTTACTGTGCATTGAACAAACAACACAATCCATACTCAAGGAAGAAAAAAACATTATCAGGGAGCACATATTCCCACAGCAGAGACCTTAATTCTGGAGCAGAGGACATATCATTAATGCTGACCTATTAATGCTTGCAAAAATATTGCTGTGCAAGCCTAACTGCTCTCACACAAATACATCATTAAGTGTTTTATTTTTATTCTGATTTCCTTAACATTTGTACACTCAGTTACAAATAGCCTCCATCCCTTAAAGCTATATTGTTTTTCACCTCACTGCAGTGAAGCATTAGAAAATAAAAGCGTCCTAGTACAGTATAACATTTAAAAAACACTCCCATGAGTGACAGCTCCTCAGTCATCATACCACATTGGCGCTCCCTAACTAGAATGCTGTGAAAAATCACAACTCCCTGTTACAGTTTTATTTACTCCCCCAGTAATATCTGGACACCCATTTAGAAGATTATAGTCATTAATGTACTTTGCAGACAGTGTATGCACTCCTTGTATTTTATATTTAAAATATACATACACTAATTATTTGCTTACAGAAGATGGTGACTCATCCAGTTTTCACATCAGACAGATCTAATTAAATTTCATAGAATCACAGAGTCATTTTCCTAATTCCATGCTCTCATTTCAAAATTTTACAATGTCAGGTTAGAAACTTCCCCCGCTTAAACTCTGTAAAACAAACTCTCTGTAAAACCAGTGTCTGTGCTTCTCCTCTGCCAGCATTTCATTATCCCCCAAGCTTGATCCATATTGCCCCTCTAGTTGAGAAGCGCATATAGTTTCTTCTGAAATAAAGATATGCTGTTTCTAAGAAAACCTCAAGAAAACCTACATATGTACCACTAGGTATAACTACATCATCTTCTAACTAAATGAGCTCATTCCACACACAGCATTTTCAATGTCTGTCAGAAAGTAAGAAAGGCTCAAACACTGAACTTCAAAAACATGTTCAGCAACTGTTAGTGGCTGCAGGCTGTATAATGAGTACCACAGAGAACATTATAAACTGCAAGATGAAGAAAGCTACAGTCACGATGGACTACATTATACTGTCCGATGCATGGTAGACACAATAGCACAGTAACAGGAAAATATCTTCTATATACTTGTCAGAGTTGTGGTCCAGCAGCAATTTTTCCCTTTTTACTTCCTCCACCGGGAAGTCTGCAAATTTTTTGAGCTGTGATTGCCAAAAAATACTATTTTTTTTTAAACAATTCTAACAAATTTCATGATATCTGAGGCCTGGATTCTACTCTGGACAATGCTGATCTAAATTCGACGAGCTTAGTTGAAGTCAGTGATTATGTTTGGCAGAAGACCACAAGAGGCCCCGTGTTATGCAATATTTCACTAGTTGACAGCTACACTTAAAAACTCAAGGGAGAGATGCCTCTTGAATAGGTGATGATATAGGAAAATGAATTATTTTTGAACATTTGCTATGCTCTTTGTTTAGAATCTTTAACTCACTTACAGTAATTTATATTGTAATGTTGAACGTACAAATAAACATTTCCCAGAAGGACTTTTAAAATAATCTTTTTGATCCACTTTCATAAAATTTTAATGTACTGATCTTCAAGTTGCTTTGCAATTTCAGCATTGGAATAGTCTATAAAGTACCCACAAAAATTATAAGCAGATACCGTAATCCCAGTACAGCTCCGTGAATCGTAAAACTAAGTTTGCCTGTTTGTGGCCACAGAAGATCTATACTACTGTCACATAACTGGGGTGTGGCTGAGCCAAATTCCAAATCAAGTAATTGCTTGCTGCCCCCTGAAGTTCATCTGCTAATTTTAACTGTATAAACTATTCGTCTTCCTTTTCTGTCCAGACAGCTGGTTTGCTGAGTGCTTTCAAGTATGTTCCAGGATCCTTTTCAGAGGTTGCTTGTTTTGATTTGTTTATATAAGTATTGTTCTACTAAGGCTAATTATTTTCTGTTTAATATTGCTTCTGACTTTGCTTGAGCCACTGCAGTTATTCACCTATTTATAAAGGAAAGCCCTTAGTATTTGCCAGTTATCAACACGCTGTGGTATGTGAACTACTCAAGGACAAGAAGGAAACCCTGATGTCATAGGCACCAATTACTGGCAAATTGTGTCATAATTGATAACTAATCTGCTTCTGTTGCCTAGGTACTTGTATAGAAGATCTTTTGGGCAGAATATGTTGTCCGGTGATCATTTGAAAAAGAAAGAGCAATATAAAACAGCTGTGAGAACATGATTTTTCGGCATATACTGTTGTGGAATTTCCTGGGTGGAATATATATAGTCACAGGAATAGATACATACAGATATCACAGAATCAGAGAATCACAGAATTTTCAGAGTTGGAAGGGACCTCTAGAGATCATCTAGTCCAACTCCCCTGCCAAAGCAGGATTGCCTAGAGCACATTACTCAGGACTGCATCCAGGCGGGTCTTGAAAATCTCCAGAGAAGGGGACTCCACAACCTCCCTGGGCAGCCTCTGCCAGTCCTCTGTCACCCTCACCGTAAAGAAGTGTTTCCGTGTATTTGAACGGAACTTCCTGTGTTCTAACTTGTGCCTATTACCTCTCATCCTGTCACTGGGAACCATTGGAAAGAGCCTGGCTCCATCCTCCTTCAACCCACCCTTTAGATACTTGTACGCCATAATAAGGTCTCCCCTCAGCCTTCTCTTCTCCAGGCTAAAGAGTCCCAGCTCTCTCAGCCTTTCCTCATAAGGCAGATGCTCCAAGCCCTTAATCATCTTAGTTGCCCTTTGCTGGACTTGCTCCAGTAGTTCCCTGTCCCTCTTGAACTGGGGAGCCCAAAGCTGGACGCAGTATTCCAGTTGTGGCCTCACCAGTGCAGAGTAGAGGGGGAGAATGACCTCCCTCGACCTACCGGCCACACTCTTCCCTATGCAGCCCAGGATTCCATTGGCCTTTTTGGCAACAAGGGCACATTGCTAGGCCATGGATAATTTACTGTCTACCACGACCCCCAGATCCTTCTCCTCCGAGCTGCTTCCCAGCAGGTCCGCCCCTAACCTGTACTGGTGCCTATCATTCTTCCTCCCCAGGTGCAGGACCTTGCACTTGCTTTTGTTGAACCTCATTAGGTTCTTCTCTGCCCAGCTCTCCAGCCTGTCCAGGTCACGCTGGATGGCAGCATGGCCCTCTGGGGTGTCAGCCACCCCACCCAGTTTGGTATCATCAGCAAACTTGCTGAGGATACACTCTGTCCCCTCATCCAGGTCATTAATGAGAATATTAAACAAAATTGGACCACGTATTGACCCCTGGGGGACACCACTGGTTACAGGCCTCCAACTAGATTCTGTGCAATATACATAGTCACAGGCACGTTGGCCTGTGACTGTGCCACCATTTCTTGGTAACTTCTGTTACCTCCATTGGTGGAACCTCCATTGAGAGTGATACTGAATGTGGTTTTTAAGAGGTTGTCCCAGCAGCACGACTTCAGCTGATACTGTGCTGTGAAAGCTTTTGCGCTTGCACCCAGTCCTTATCTCAGGGGTAGTTTCTCACACTGTGGTATAGGGATTCCCCGTTTATCGGACATTCACTCCTATGACATTTCTTCATACGAGTAGGTAACAGATGCATTTACTTTACTCTTCCTGGCTGGCCACAACACTTGCAAATGCATTATCATAAATCTCTGCATGTATATGTAAATAATACCTTAAAAGCGAGGGGAAGAAAAATTCTACTGACGAGGCTTGGCTCTTTTAGACTCTGAGGACAGCTTGGTCTCAGTGGAATCTTACACTGTTTAGATCACTCGGTTGTGTATATGTATATTTTCTATTTATAATTATGCCTTTGTGAAAACCTTGCTGTTTATCAAAATACTGTAAAAAAAAAAAAGTTTAAATTCTTGACTTGGTTTAATCTCAGAATCAGCCCATTAGTTTACAGAGCCTTGTTTGGAGCCCTGTTTCTCAGCTGAATGGAAGAGCTTTTTTGCCTTTAAAAAGGCAAAACCAGAAAATAATGTTTTGAAAGGTAGAAGGAAATAAGATTGTCATGTTATTTGGTAGGTGATTTAACATTTGAGCCTCTGTTATTTGCATATCAAAATGAGACATAAAAGCAGCTTGAAAACAACAACTGCAAAGCAGTAACAAGAAGCTACCTACCAAAACTCATATATAAGGCTGGGATAGACTGGTCTATTGTACATATTCATGTTATTCTTGAAAACACAGAGAAAAAAAAATCACGTATGGAAACATCTGACATTACAGCTCTTTGTAACTGCAATTGCTGGTTACTGAAACTCTTTTTGCATTAATTCTTCTGCTCTTGAGTTTTAGTCCTTCTAGAGTTTCCTGTGCTCTCCCCCGCAATCCTTTTTTTTTTTTTTTTTCCCTTGCCTTTTTAACTCAGTTGAAAACTGCTCCTCCTTCTCATGGGGGAATAACTGTCCCTTTCTGGGTATTGTTTGGAAATGTAGCTCTTTTGACAAATATAAAAGCAACATTAGGTTGTACATTTTATTTTTAAACCAAAACAACATATGCAGCTGACTCTAATTTTCTGTCATTAAAGAAGAATCAAGTAAGTGGAACAAAGAACCCTGTATACAAATAACATTTCACTTTCACCTAGACATGTAGTCACGTGGGCCAGCTGGTATAAATTGACATTGCCTTTAATAGAGCTATACCAGGTGACACTAGCTCAGCATCTGGCATCTATTTAGAGGATAAAATATAAAATCCGTTTGCTGTTTTGATATACATCTATACTTTCAATGAAGAGAGGGTTGTTTGAGTTGGAATATCAATCTGCACATTATTAGTTAACAGATTAAAATTAATCTGAGAAGCACTGGTGATTACATACATATTTGGATTTTAACAAGTCCGTGGTTTTGCAGAACTGTGAGTAATTATATGCCTGACTGGGTGAAATGGGATGAAATAAATCAATAATTTATTATGAGAATTTACTCATCGATTTAGTGTGCAAATCATCAGTAATCATATGCACTGTGCCAAAGACCGAGTCGAGCTGAGCTCATTAAAAAGTCTTATATAAAACTCGACTCCTTAGGATAGTTCGGTCACATGATTGACAATACTTAAGATTCTTATAGCCCTTCATTTAGCTCAGCCTTAGTAAGAGATTGTCCTTTTTGCCATGAAGTCAGAGCACTATTATCCGTCCATTTTCTCAGAGATGTACTTCTCTGTTCCATTCTCACACTTGCGGTAGTCTTTCAAACTCTGCTCTTCACTTTTTCTTTGTTAGATTTTAAAATCTTTTAATCGAGGAAAAGAGTAATTGACGTTCTTTTAATTCGTAAGAAAAGTGGTGAGGTTTTGGGGTTATGTCGCTGTCAACGTATAATTCCCATTTGTGTTTTGTGAATACCCTGTCGTGTTTTACACTTCATTTTGAAGGTAACATTAAGTGCAGCTTAGAGCATTCATTTTAAAGCAGGAGGTTGAGGCATAGTGAAGAGAGTGTAGCTGGGAAGCTTTGATAGAGCAATCAAGGGCCATCAACACTTAATGGCTCTACACCAGTGGATCAATGGGCTCGCTAGCAGCAGGGCCATTGACTTTGAACAACTCTCTGCCCAGAAGCGGAAAGAGTGCATGTTCATGTCAGAGCTGGGAAATTTGCAGGATAAGCACAGGGGGTTGAAACGAGTCAGAGGCTGTTTTAAAAGGGGAAAGTTCTCTGTGCAAACAGGGAAGTTTCTTGTTCAGTAGCCAAGTGAGTGGTTCAACAAGGCCAGAGGGATGTTGATCTCGAAGACATAGCCACTCTGTTGCTAAAGGAACAGGAATGGTAAATGTTTTCTTGGATGTTTAGTTTTAGATAGATTTGTGATTTCTTTTTTAAATATGGAAGTGTAAATGCATGTTTGAGAAATTGCATAGCTGAGCCAGTGGTCCTTCCTTCTCCTGTGCGTTGTCCCTGAATGCTGTTATCATGAATCGGACTACACTGCCGCACAGAAATTTTTGTCAAAAATTTCCAAGTCAATTTTTGTAGACAGCTATGTTTCAAGGAGGCCAATACACAGGTTTTACAGTGTTAACAGCAGCACCATATGGTGTTCCATTACATAAACAGTATCTAATTTGATTTTGAACTAAAAAAGTTTGTCCAAGGAGTTTTTCTGGAATTTATGATCAACCATTAACTAGGATTAGGAGATGTAGAAACGTATGGGATACAGTTATTCAATCCAGACCTGATACAGAGTGCAAGTAAATGGTCTCAACAAATCTGTGTGTCAGTAGAGGGCGTTTGGTTTTGTTTGTTTACCTGAAAAAAAAAAAAAATATAGGGGCTTGTGCATAGGTGCATGCATTTTCTTGAGGCTAGCAAAATTCAGTGGTGTGATTGTTGCTTAGGTAACTGAATGTTTTATTTAAGAGCTGAAGAAATATGTGCTAAATGGACTTTGAGGATGAAATTCACTACTTTGTTCAAAATGGATGAGAAATTGGATGTATGCAGGGAGGTAATGGGTAAAAGGTACACTAGATTCACAGACAGAACAACATGCTTGAGAAAAAAAGGTGGATAATGGAATGTGGTCATTAGAATGGGAATGTTTCAGGGGATAGATATGTTTTCAACAGTGGTATTCAAAGGATATATCATAGAGAAGTAGAGATTGATGTTTTGTTTTTAAAGAGAAGCATTTATATAAAACAGACAAACCCTAGAGCTTGTGGCCACTGATATCGCATCAACACATCCCAAGCTTTTTATTTAATTGAGTGTGATTTAGAAAAAAGCATTTAGAACACAGTCTGCTCCATCACGTCAAATCAATTTAAATTAACAGACCAATGTTTCAGCTGTAAACTGATGCTAATCAAGGACAAGATGATAGAAGTTACTAAGCACCTCTTGTAAGCTTTAAAGAACTTTGATTTCTATTTACTACAGTGGGAACAGAGAGTCATGAACCACATCTTTTGCAAAAAAAAAATGGGGTCTTTGCAAGATTTTTTTCAGGTCATATGCAGTTACTCTCACAGTTTGGTCTGGATTTGCCACAACCATTAGCAGAAGTTTAACCAGCATTTAGGTAACAATCTGAATAAGTGATATTAGTCATATGATGAAATCAAGTTCTTAAACAGGTGGTGATTTTTGGTGTTATCATCTGAATATTCTAGAAATATTATTTAAAGGAAATCTATTTTTTTTTAAGATTGTAAGATTGAGACAATTAAATATTGGTCCAGCAGAAGCAGTTATTAATGAAATCCTTTTGTAATATTTTATTCTCTAATGCTACTTGAATAATTAAACAATAACAACAAGAAGAAAATTCCCAAATGACAAGTTAATCTCACTTTCTTTCTTTCTTTCTTTCTTTTTTTTTTTTTTCTCCCTCCAACTAAAATCCAGAGAGACGAGCGGTTTGTTGGGTCAGCTTTAACAAATGGATGTGCAGTCCCTGTTACCAGGGCTACAAATTATGACCATCTTCTCTCAAAATCATAGAAACAAGACTACAACAAACATAAATTACCTATAATTTTCTTATTCCAATAATTCAAATTCACATTTCCATTGCTGGGGATGAGTAAAGGAAAGTATGATTCATGTTGCAGTGAAAAGCTATTAAGTTCTAAGATTACTTAGGCTTTGAGCGAAAGGTGGCTGTTACTGTAAATGTTGAAAGCTAAAATAAAATCTTCGGTTATATTAGAAGGTGTATTTAAGACCTTTGCACCTATTTGGCTGGAAATTTGTGTCAGTCTTTGAAATTTTACTGTCCCCCCAAATTTCCTAGGTTATTACTAGTCCATTGAAAAGAGTATCATTTTCAATCAGGTCTAAGTACTATAGGTTCTTCTCAAAAAGGAAAAAAATATATGAAAAAAAGTCTAAATAAATTTTCTCCCACCCTTCACTGACTTCCTAGCAATGAGCTAGAAATTACTTTAAACATGAGCCAAGCTGTTTGCAAAGGAAGGTGTCCTCCTTTGAGGGTCTGTGTTCGTTCTATGGTGCTCTAAGAGCTAGATCTTTCTGTCCTGGTGCACCTTGAGGCAGACAAAAGCACTATATGAAAGGCATACTTTCTGCAGCAGTTATACAACTCTGCACTTCAGTGCATGATGTGTCAGTAGCCAATGCTGTGAGAACTTGGGAATCTACCCTCACTTGAATATTTTAGAAAATATAGAAATCTGTCTGTCTTCAGAACTTCTCTGTATTCGCTGCCATGCTACATCCCTCGATGCCTTCACATATGGGTCATTGCTGTGAAGGTTACTGCCCTTTCTAATGAGGCAATGAAGCCTATGGCATTTGTACAACATTATTCATTTTGATAGCTTGAATAAAGGAAGGTGTGCTGAGGCTAGGATTCCTCTGATCCAACAGATTTCATCTTTGAAATCTGCACATCTACGTTTTACATATCAGTGGACTCTACGCAAATAAATTTACAGTTTGAGTCCTTAGGCAGAAATCACATGACCTGTGGTCATATGAATCACACCCTAAAATTGTCATTTTTCTTTCTGTTGACTTCAAAAGGAGTCTGGAGTACCCAGGTCAAACCAGGTATTGAAGTTGCAGGTGAAAAATCAGTTGAGAAGACATCCCAGTGTCTGATGGCACCCTACACCGAATCAGTGGAAATATATTGGTCTTGGGTTGGGCCTAGAATCAAGACTGGCTCCTCTCACTATCCTATCTAGTAATCTTCGAAAAGATCTGGCTCAAATATTTTAAATTGAACAGCCTTAAGTTTAAATGCATTTATGAATATAAAATATTTCATAATGGCTTATCAATAGCAATAAAGGAGTAAAACCAATGGTTTCAGAGTAGATTGTGTGTTGATGTAAATTTTTATACTTTAAGTAAGTGTTTATAGCTATGTACATTAGTAAATGTGTAAAATAACATCAAAGTAAAAAAAGTCAAATTACTTGATACACACTATTTTGATGATCTGTAGTGAGTGTATTTGGACTCTTCTTTTGACTGTTAATTTCAAAACTTTGTACTTTAAATTCAGAATTCCCTCTTATCTTCAGTGTAATATCAGAATATGCTAAGAAAGAAACAAACAAACAAATCAGCTTCTAGACAGTTCTAAATACCGGTTTTCTAGTAGTATTCCACTGTATCCTTATCAAACAGTTCAGATTACTTATTTAAAATGCATTTTAAAATAATTCTTTTTATTTCCCGTTGAAACTAACATCATCAATTAAACAACAAATGGGAAATTTTGTGACTTTTATTCTCAAGAATGAAGCAGTGTTTACAACACTAAGCATTAAACATTATTTAGGAAACTAAATAAAAGGTAGATACATATTTCAGTGGTGGTTGTTATTTTGTGCATTTATCACATATCCCTTCCACGTGTTCACAGCAAGCAAGACCAAGAGAGTATTTGTAGCTGCATGTCTTCAGCCTGATTTGAGATTTATTAAACATATATTAATATACATTCAGAAAAGTCCTAACTGCTTTTCCAGTAGGCCAGGTTGTATACGAATAGTAAACACAGAGATTTAATTTCATAAATAAGTTCCCACAGTTTGTTCTTTGCCAAACAAGGGCTTTTAATTAAAGAATTTTCCATCATAAGTAAATTAAAAATAAAAGGTGTCATGCGATCAATCCTTTCAGCTCCTGAACGCTGATGGAAAGAAATGCAATAAGCTAAAGTGTAAGAATTCTGGTATTCTGGTATGCAAGGTGAAATCCAGCTTCGTTATAATCAATGGAAAGCTTTGTTATTGATTTCCACGCAGCCCAGGTTTTTCCTGACACCATTTGCTAAGTACCTGTGCTAATAGGCTCTTACATAGCAGGGGGTGTGTGTACAGTCATCAGCAGAGTAAGAAAGCTCTCTTGTCACCCAGGAGAGCATAGGTGAGTGGGAAGTAGCCCGAAGTACAGTTAAAGCAGCACAGGGCCCAGACACAGGCGCTTTACGTGCACCTGCTGAACGCACGAAGATGCAGCAAAACAATGTATAGACTCTCATCTTCTCCCACTGACAATCACTATTTGACAACGCTTTCTGTGTGCTTTCAAACTCATGAGCAGGAGCAATCGCGAGTTACTGCCACACTGACAGGCGTGCTCCCAATGAAACTGAGCCTCTCCGAAACCGCAGCTGAAAGCTGCCTGCCTTGTACCGGCCTCGGCTTTTGAAACACTAAGCTTCTCTGTTCGTGTACGGTTTTTGTATCACGTACTATAAAGCAGCATCTTGAACAGCCTTACTTGTGGCTTTATTATTCCCTTGCAACCCTGGGTGGAGCACTTCAAAATCTTTTGTTTTCGTAGCTCGCATCACGCACTTAGGGAAGGAATGTAAGCAGAACCAGCTCCAGCTTCAATTGTGCATAGCCTACAATTCAAACTACTGCACCTATGTTCTGCTTTGTTTAAAGCAGCTTATGTTCTCCTCTTTGGGAAATAAAAAGGTTTTCTATAATGGGATCGAGGAAAAGGCATTGCTAATTACTCATTTTCATTTTCAATAAACTTTGGTTCACCCAGGCAAGGCCAACTCTTGTTTACAAAAGAAATAGATACTTATTTTTAGCTTCAATTAACCATAGCATAGACACCTTTTAAAAGTCCCATTTCACGTATGAATAAATCTTTTAGACTGTCTTACAGAGAGGTGGGAAACTTGAGTTACAAATAAAACTTCATGTATTTTACCTAAGCTTTCAGGATCAAAGTTTGTGTCTAGTTTGGAAAGCATCTCCACAAATATTTAACTTTAGTGGAAGGCTTTGGTATTCTCAAAGTGCTGGCAAGTTTCCATTCCCAATTTCATCGTTTTGATGATATAGGAATCACTGTGGTATGACTGTCTTTATCAGCTTTGTTTTTCACTATATTACTCTGGCTGAATTCATGTGAAGGTACTGGTGTAATGTGAGGCATGCCCTAAAGTTCTTCTCTAACTGTTGAGCTGGATGTGATAAAGGCTACGTTGTCGCCTCTGTGTGCCTGACCATCCTCCAATGTAATCTACAGAACGAGAAAGAGTAGAATGAAGAACAGAGGAATTGGTAAAATCTTGACCGCCTCTGGGTATGTGCAAGGTAGCATTGGTTCAGAGGGGTTCTCCCAAGTCCCTCACTTAATACAGCCATTTATACTGTTTCAATCAACTAATAAACTTGATAAGCTGGTAGAGAGGTTTGGCAGGGAATGGCAGTTCTGTACCATGTATTAAAAAATGTGTGAAAACTTTGGTTGAAGTATCATTTAAATATTATTTTTCTAACTAAAGTAGTTGAACTGAAATGATTGAGTAACTGAAATAACTGATCTAACTCAGCAACTTCAGAAACCTGCCTCCAACCTGGATCTTTGATGTACGCATTGTCTGGTTATGAAATTACACCATCATTGCTGCATTGCTGTTTCGCCCCTTAGTTTTTCAAGGAGACGCTTACAAAATACTATGATAGTTTTTCTGTTTAGTCAAATGCAATGACACACAATCTGCATGTTGGTGATGGCAGGGCCTAAAATTTGCTAAATACAAGCAAATGTAGTAACAGCTACATTCCAGCCACACTGATATTTTTCCAATGATTCAAAACGACTTTAGGAACACTAAACATGCAAGAACTATGTTGTCTTCAATCCAGGTTCCTGCCTTTAAAGAAATATCCTGAAACACGATACAAAACTATTACTATTTAAATATTTTTAAAGGTTAGGGAGAAAAGTGTCTAAGGCAAAAGACAACTCCATGAACTCCAATGTACACAGAACATTTTTTTTCCTTTCAATAGAGGTTTAGACTATTTACAAGTCATCCAATTTCTAGCTTCTTCTTTAATATTAAAACTGAAATTATTTTGTAGAGCAAAAGGTTTACAAAAAGATATATTTTTCATTTCAGATTTGTGGAAAGAAAAGTATTATTTTCAAATATCTAATTTATTGAATAGTTAATAATCAACTTCACAGCACTTGTACAGATTTTAAAAAATTTAAGATGTTGAAGGGCATCAAAGTTATTTCAGAGTATCACTTTAGAGACTGACATTCTGAACTCAGTAATTGTGAGCGAATGTATGTTAATAAGAACTTTTGAAATCTATACTTTCCCCCTACCTATTTACAGAGTATCTGGGGAAAATGCGGTCTGGAGGTTATGAAACTGACTTCTGTCAATAAAGTGGCCGTTTTTGTCTCTTCAGAGATTTCTAATGCTGAAAAAGTATAAAAGAAAGACAAAAAGCTGAAGTTACTATGGGCAAAATTCCAGCGTATTCATTAAAACAGTGTCCTAATCAATCTGCAAGTGAAATATCAGGCAATTAACACTGAAAGCCTGTTTAATTAGGATGAATCATGTAAAAGGAAATGTTGGATAGTTCTATTTACACAGTCATTATATTTACCCGTTCTAGAGCTATAATTCGAAGTTTGTACACATAAGTACTAATGTTGTCTCATTTTCCATAAAGATTATAAATGGTTCTGCTAGTTAATTCTCAGTGACAACATAAGGAGGATTTGTTAGTTAATAACAGTCTAGATGCAGGACTAATGGTAAGAAATCATTATATACAGTAAGGAAAATACACAAAACTTATGTAAATAGGTAATACCTATGGTGTCTTAATGAGAAAAAAAATCATTGGAAAAGCTTTTTTATTACATAATCGCAGCCCAAGCATTTGTTAACTGAAATCTTAGAGATTCATAGTCTATTTGCTTATGAGAATAAAATGCTACCAGTAGTTTTTTGGTAGAAAATGAAAAATCCGTACACATTTTATTCAATAAATATCTAATAAAGGGTTTGTTTTGTAAAATACATCCATACATAATATACAGATTCTTTATTAAAACACACTTTCTCCAACTTTACATAGTATGACTTTGTCAATGTATGGCTCTTTAGAGCTGATCAACAACTGACATGGAAAAGTCTCCTGGAGTCGCTTAATTTTTGTCCATTCTACTGTTCCTCACGTGAAGGTGAGCAAATAGTGACTGACCATTTTCATAATCCGTGGTGACCAGCAGCATACTTTCTACCTGAGGGAAATATTCGTGACATTTTGTACATATGAGGGTAAACTAGGGAGAGATGTATAGTTTTAGCTTTGGTTTGTGTGCCTGTATTTTAAAATTCTATTAAAAAGTATACAAAGGATTGAAGAAGAACGTGTGGAAGGCAAATAAATAAATATAGGGTTTCACTATGTAATGCTGTACTCTAACTGCAGGTGTGTTTCCAGGGCAAGCAGCGAACAGGCTTGTGGCAGACTCACACAGAGTTTGGACTTTGCAGACAAGGGACAAGGACTTTTCCTCTGCTGAAGACCTATATCATCTACCATAAAGAAAAGCACGCTGGTGTGAGATATTCTCATTAGCCTGCTCTGCTTAGCAGGTGTGCTGCTGCCAGCTGTGCCAGCTGCAGCTTAGTGGTGGCTCTCAGAGTCAAGCCAAGGTACAGTCAAGGTACAGCACAGCGGCAATCAGATCTTTTGTGATAGGAACACAGTCTTTCAGATAACCACCCAAAAGTTTTACTGTATATAAACATTTTGAATGTTTTTACCATTATGCAACACCCAAAAAATAGCAAAAACTAGCTGGAAACAGGGATTCAACTGGAAGTTGTAAATAGTCTTAAAATACTGGGAAAATTAAGCTGGATATTTAGCAGCAAAAGACAACATACAATATTACTAGCTGTCAAAGATGTAGAAATTGTACTTCAAAAGTTTTTGTAGTGCCAAAAAAGTGTAGCTGAAGAAATGAAACTGCAAATGATCTAAAATCACATTTGCAAGAACTGAAAAGAGAATCTTCTTAATGGCTTATTGCTATATATGTTGTTCCATCAGTCACTTTACATTATTCCTCTTGTCAAGGTGTTAGTGTCAAAAATTGCCTTTTACTCATGCATCCATTTAGTAGGTAAGAAAGCTGATTAACTTATTTAGGGGGTAATTACCTAGACAAGAATTAAGTTAGACTGTCCCTAGATCTTTCACATATGCTCAAAGGCAAAGAAAAAAAAAAATGAACAGCCACTGTAGTTCTATTGCATCTGAGCAGTAGTTCAGTTCAAGATAAGACCCTTACGCCCTCATGAACAAAATGCTTTATCAAATTATCTTATTACCAAAGAAAAGTGGTTTCCTGCACTTGGTTTACCTTGAAATAAAGCAATAAATTAAAACTAACGTATCTGTTCCAATTATAGTTTGTGGAGATAAACTCTGAAGCATTTGCCACTTTAAAGGCAAATTTTCTTGATTCTTCTGTTAAAGTCAAACGTTTCTTCACAAACAATGTGCAATCTGAATATAAACATGCATCTTCCATGACCATATTCTTAAAACAACAGATATAGGACTTCTGCACGTAGAAGTGGTGCCTAAAGCTGTGCTATTTTGCACGTAGAGTCCAAGATTCACCAGGCAAGAAAGAGAGGGGCAAGTGTAAGATTGTTTCAGTCTGCTATATGTGTTAAAATACAGAAACAGCCTTGTGAATGGGAAACAGAACTTTTCTCTCCTAGGTGAATCCCTAAGTACTAGACTGTACATTTTTCTCAGATCTGTTTTCGCAAACAAAAACCACCAGTACGTTATCAACATGTGGTTGCTAACACATCAGTTTTTCGGATATTGCTGAGCAGCACGTGCACAGCATCAAGGCCTTCTTTGTTTCCTTCTCCTCTCCTCTCCTCTCCTCTCCTCTCCTCTCCTCTCCTCTCCTCTCCTCTCCTCTCCTCTCCTCTCCTCTCCTCTCCTCTCCTCTCCTCTCCTCTCCTCTCCTCTCCTCTCCTCTCCTCTCCTCTCCTCTCCTCTCCTCTCCTCTCCTCTCCTCTCCTCTCCTCTCCTCTCCTCTCCTCTCCTCTCCTCTCCTCTCCTCTTTCCTGTTTTTTTTTGCTTTTTCACATTTTTTTCCTCCATCCCTGCCTCGTTATTAAAGTGACTTTATTCTGGAGGTTTTCTCACTTTTGTCATACTGGTTCTCTCCCCCATCCCACTGAGGGGCGATTGAGTGAATGGCTAGGTGGGAGCTTAGTTGCTGGCCAGGGTCAACCAATCAATCACATTTACTTACTGGCTTAGATTATATTGCCAAGCATGGAAGAAATGGGGAATGTGAGGTAGTAAATCTTAGTGGGCCATATCCCAAAAACTGGGTACTGACATACCTAAGGCTTGCTTTTGTGAATCAACTGAAGTTCTGCACGTTCTGTGAGATAAGAAACTCAGATAGAAACATAGATACAGAAAATGCTGGAAGGCTGCAGGTTGTGAAGTTCATCTGTATTTCAGATTTCTCAGCAGGCAGGGATTTTGAGAACTGATGCACTGATGACTAGCTGAAATCAGAGCTCTCAGTGTCCAAATCCAGAGGGTACATGGTACTCATTGCACAATGCCTACAACGAGAAACAACCAGATACGGAAATTATATTGATTTCCTTAGGCAAGATCGTAGCTCCTATGGAACTTATTAGGACATGTCTTGTTTACTTTGTCTCTGCTGATTCTGTATTGAATAATCAGAGTAAAGAATCAAACTGGCTTCAATGAGACTTGGATCAGGTCCTGAAAGGCTGAATAAGAAAGTTCCTTTCACTGAAATTACACAATGAATCCTTCCTCCTGAATTCATTAGTTATTCTTTACACCATACCTGCTTCTCTAACAAAGAATGTCCTTGGTATATCGTTAAAACAAAGTGAAAACAACAAACAACATCTTCATTCTTGGCATTGAAAGATGCTGTTTTATAAAGGTAAAAATAGCACAGAAGAGGACAGTACTGCCTTGCTTACTGTTTAGATTTATGTTTTCAGAAACACATAAATAAAATTCAGTTTACTGGAATCTTTTTTAGTGCAATGTAATCCACATTTTATATAAAATGTAATATTTTTTTTTCAGAAATATTGTTTCCAGATTTGGTATAGGGAATAGAAACTCAGCACTGATATTTTTTCTCCCCCTAAATCTTTTTGCAAGAATTGTTATTGTTATCAGCTGTCTTTGCTAACACCTTCATCAGGGGAGCATAGTGAAGAAGCAACCAATTAAAACAATGCCTGTTCAACCTTCATCATGGTCTCTTCTCTTTTCTTGCACCTGTATGTAATTCTCCCATGATGGAATGAAGGCTGCAATGAATAGTTCCGGTGTAATCTGTCTCACGTATTAGTTTCTCCAGCAGAAACTGATGTAAATATAAGTGGTTAATTTAGTTTTCAAAGACATAAATTAATTTTGAGGTCAGGCTCAATTATTAGGACACGAGTTTTGGATGTGAAACATCCATGTGCCATGGGGCTTTTTGATGTAGTTACAGGGATTGCAAGCAGACCAAATTCCAAGAAACACTCAGGTATGAAACTCCCATTAAAATCAGTAGAAATCATGTGCCTAGATGTTAGCAATGATCTAGGTCTCAGTCTCTGTATCTTAGATATTACGTATGCTCAGTCAGTCAGTCCTGCATGTGAGATAGAATGGCTGAGAAAAAGTTTCTTTACCCCACAGAGACACTGCTAAGTACCTTGCGCTCGTTAATTGTTTATATTTAAGTTACTGTTCATTCTTGGGTAGGTAAACAACAGACACCATACTAAATGCACTGCTTCAACAAGAAATATGTTAAATAATTAAGACACTTCACAGAAAATGTACAATGCTTTTTAACACAGCACTAACAATTATGCATTTTTAGCAGAAGGAAAAACAGCATGAGGCATAATCCATGATAAAGCACAAGAAATTTTTCATCCCTTATCCATATTGACAGTTAAATCTTTGAAGATAAACGTCTAAACGTCGTTGAGGGATTCCTTGTTTCTTTGTCCCTCTTAGGACCCTGTTAAACTGGTTATCAATCAGAATGGCATCAATTATGGACAATATCTCTCTGAGAACAATCTAGGTCTTGTAAGACAAGTTGAACTTACCCCTGGTATGCACTCTCTTCATCGCTACCTGGAGCTGCTTAAGCCTTTTTACCCTTGGAGATTTCTAAATTCACTTTTCCAAGTTAAAAGGTGCAAAAGTTCATGAAAACATTGGATCTTTCTGCCTTCATTATAAATACCACAGAGATTTCTGGAAACCTCTGCCAAGGATGTGAAGTATTCCTTATTTTGTTAGAAAGTTATCTATATTACTAAACACTAAAACTACAACATACTGCTCATACACTTTTTTTTTTTTTTTTTTGTATAGTCAACCCCATGAATATCACACATTTTGAAAGGCTCAGAGTGTATTGAAGTCCAGTTGGAGCCACATGTAGTGACTGATATTTTCTGAACTGTCGGGGTTCATAACAAAGATTTTACTGCATGCATAACTGGCTAGGCTGTGCTCAGTCCTCCCCAAGACTAAAGTTTACAACCTTTTCTAGGCCTAACTTTGATGGCAAAAAAAGGTCACTCTTTATCCCTTGTTGGAAGTTACTGCCACCTTCCCAGATCATCCAGTTAACTATTTTTTTGGTCTCTAATAAATTTCAGCCCCCAAAAGATCATAGAATGGTTTAGGTTGGAAGGGACCTTAAAGATCACCTAGGTCCAGCCCCCCTGCCATGGGCAGGGACACCTTCCACTAGACCAAGTTGCTCAAAGCCCCATCCAGCCTGGCCTTGAACACTGCCAAGGATGGGGCATCTACAACTTCTCTGGACAACTTGTTCCAGTGTCTCACCACCCTTAAAGTAAAAAAAATTTTTTCCTAATAGCTATTCTAAATCCACCCTCTAAGATCATTCTAAGTAACTTAAAACATCAGAACATATTTTATCTCCTGACTAATTAAGAAAATTTATAAAAGTTAGTAGGCATAGACACCAAACTCCTGTCAGTTGAATGTTCGTATTATTGTCTGCGATTTGTTTCTGCATTTCATCTTCTGAATTCTGTATTAGTTCTGAAAAGTGGGCTATCCCAAGCTGGAATTTCTGTTTTAATCCTGTAGTGGGGTGCCTAACAACTGGTAAGGTTTGCACGATCAGATATACACTCTGATATTTAGGTTTTTTTATTCTCTGGCTCAATCAGATTCATGAAACAGATCATTTGGATTACTGTATTAACTCTAATACTTCCTCAGAGACATGTCCCTTCTGCAAGGAACATGATTCTGAAATATGTGTGTTTAAAATACAAGCTTTACAGTACCAATCATTTGTTTTATCTGGCTAGATGCATTTTTAGCCCAACAACATCCCTTTTTTCCTAATTTATAAAAAGCTTTTCTTATTTTTATCTTTCTCCTATGGCTGTCTCATATATACATTTGGTGGTAATAAGCACACCATTGGAACTTTGGAATTTTACATTTCACCTTTAATTACTTGTATTTTAGTGTTAATTCTGCTTCTGCTATAACTGTAGTCTGTGCACCTTTGTCTCATTTTAAGTAAGTAAATGTTATGGTTGCTTTAGTGTGATAGTTTGCCTATACTCAATTTTCCACTGCTTCACCAAACAATTTGTCTGTGCTAGAGGTGCTGCAGTTGTCCTTTTTTCTTCTTAGTGCTCACTGTAGTTGTTTGCAAACAGATCTAATTGACACCTACTTTTTCACTTTTTTAATGCACATTGCCTTAACCTGTACTCATTTTGATAAAATCAGTGTAATGTTGATGTTCCTGCGCTCTGAACTGTGTGTTCATTTGATATTGTGTACCTTTTCTTGGATTAAATTAGAATTTTCAGTCTTGTCAGAGTATTTCTGTAATTTCTATACATTTAATTATTGATTATAATTTAATTTACTAGATGAATTTCTAGCTACTTTGTTAAGGGTTAATTTTAATTCATTAATCTCTCAGACCCTTTTCTAGTACTTGGCCAATTCTTATCACTTATCAGAGATAAATGACTCCTACCATACTTTTCTCCTAAGAGTTATGACATTCAAAAATATTGTTATACTTTTTTTGGTTTAAGTCACTGTTTGAAACCCTGTCTCCCACACACTTAATTATATGCAGAATGCCAGAGTTCTAAAAATTCTTGCTTATTAAAGTAGCCCTTGTCTGATTTAACAGGAAAAAAATGTCACAAATACAAAGGGACCTGAGATCACATGACATTTGTTTTCTTTGTGTTCTTCTGTATTGGTGCTTGTTGCTCAGAGACCCTAGGTGAAACACCAATCCATCTGGGAATCATCTTCTGCATTTTCAGGGATCTTTCATCACAGATATGGTTTTTAGCCACACATTTGTCTACTTCAGGCTAATTTGAAGTTAGTAAGTTTTTTGGGAACTTTCATCTCTTCAATTTTTACATATCCCTCCCCCCAGCTAAAATTATTAAAGGAGCAGTTTCCAGTGTTACATAAGTGGTAATAAGCTCTTAGAACTGATAATCTAGATTTATACAAGATATGCAATTATAGGAAAGAAACTCCAAGCTTAGCACATTCACTGAAACACAGGTTTCTTTCCTTACTCAAGATAAGGGTAGTTATATGCAATACTGAAGGTATGTATGTTTCACCAAAAGTAGCACTGAACTCCATATTCCTTCTTAATAAAGTGCAAAGTACAGCACTAAAACTCTTCAGATATTATGGTATCTAAACAGTTGGTAGCACAAGCAGGAATGATGACATTTTAGCTGAAACTAGATCAAAGACTTCCATGTTACTCAACTCATACTCGTACACGCAGATAAGTGCACATAACTATGTCTGCGGTCATAGCTCCTAGCTCATGGGACCCCATAATAATAAATGTAAAAACCAATAAGTCACCTATTCATAGATTACTCTATATTTAAATGCTAGCAATAGAACAGTTTTTCCTCTTTCCTGCCTCTTATGCTCCTGTCATTTTCATAGCGAATCACTTTTCAGGCCAAGTTGTAAAACAATTCTTGCCTCCAGCTGTCACAGGGAAGGTAAAGTCCACCCTTTGATGGATTCTTATTACTTATTAAATATTTAATAAGCTCTGAGACTAGTTCAAGGCTGCATTTCACTCTTCCCAAGTAATTTTGGTGCTGCTTGTCAAGGAAATAATACAAGCTGAATGAAGGGCATACAGTACTAGTTAGCAGTTTGCATACGTCAGTAATGATAATTTACAAATGTATAATCAGGTTTGTTTTTTTTTTTCCATTTTAGCGTACACCAAGTTGCATTTTTAAGTATTACCCTGAGGGGAAAAAAAAGGTGCTGAAAACAGATGTGGGAAATAAAACCTCAACATATCTAAATACTGTGCTGAAAAATTGAATTTAAAAGGACTTTTTTCTCTTTTTTTTTTTCTGTGATTGACATGATTTTTAGCATATTAAGAGCAGCAAATAAGGTCACTAGGCTCAACAAGAAACTTTCTATTGATTCCTTTATCTTTAGTTTTTTGGTTTTCCTCTCTTTTCTGTCATCTCTTTGTCTAATAAACATTGACTGTCTTATTTCAGAGGCTCTATAATATTCTGAACCAAGGATTGTAATCTTGAAGATTTTCTTTATCACTATGGCAAAGTTGTAAAAAAAAATTCTCTGTAAGTGCATCCATTTTTGAAAGCATAGTGTAGAGCTGTTGAAATAGTATTGCTGGTGATTTGGAAACTATGAAGGATTATTTTGTTTTATCTTGGCAACAGTTAACACTTTACAGTGCCACTCTGGTGCTCAATATCATTGTCTAACTACAGCAGGTAGTGTGACCAGCTTCATTAATTCAGTGGGAAAGATCATAGTTAGCCAATAACTACTTTTGTCTCTTGAAGAGTAGTCATGATCGATAAAAGGGTGTTAGCAAAAAGGCGGTATGAAACAAGTATTGAATAATACATATCATATTTGTTGTTTACCTGCTGAATTTGAGGTGTTCTAAATAAAATTTGTATTTTAAAATTCACAAGTATTTAAAAATTGGGAATTAAAGTGGCATTAAAGCTAAGTAAGAAAGAGGAAGTATAACAAAAGTAATAAATCTTAGAAACTTTAAGTAAATACATTTATCATAGGATATTTACACTTGTGAGAAACTAAATAAAATCACTGAAGGTATGTTTGTTATCAGGAAATAGAATATAGCATTCAGTTTTGAGAGGTTTATTTGACAATTATATGGGATATCATTGACATAAGTTCTTTTAATTTTTTATTAACAGGTTAAAATGTCCAGTTAAAAAATATTGAGCTACCAGAGTCAGCTAGATGAAAAAAATGTTGAAATTGGAAGTGTCAATATGTTATTTAATCACTGGCAAAACAGTTCAATATTTCTCTTTTAGACAAAATGCTGTACTGTTTTTGTGGGTAAGTACATTCTTACTCAATTTGAAATTGGATTGGAAATTCCTGTATTGCAAATTGTAGCATATATATATAGCAATAAATATATTATTGTTATTGTCTGTGACAGGCTGCAGACCTGGACTAGAAGGGGAAATAGAGACATAGGGTGATCACAGAGGCCTCGAAAATACAGGCACAAGGTGAAAGAAGACTCCAATGTCTTTAAATCATTCACCAGTGTTCAGCTACTGGTCTTCAAAGGAATGCAACCTTGGGACCAGGTAAAAAAAAGTTAGAGGGCTGACAAAAAAAAAGACCAAGCAAGTACCCATTATATGTAAATCACACCATATACAGTAAATTCAGATGTATGATGGACTTGTAGGTGAAAGAGGGATGTAGAATGGGATAATATATGTACAAAAGTGACCCCAAGTAGATGCTAGACTGAGGAGGAAGAAACCATTAACATTAACATCATACTTCTTCGATCAAAGGACTTGATATACTGATGATTTGCTGCCCCAAACCCCCAAGACCTGAAACCATTGACCATAGGATGCAGAGGAGCAGTAGGCTGAGCATAATGGAAGAGAAAGGGGTAGACACTAGAGAGTTTGTGTATACATCATTCTCTCTGCATATAATTTGACCTAGAAATGTTAAAATCAATGTAACTGGAGTAATAGTTCTTTGATTACACTGTTAAGACTTTAATGACACTAAAAACAAATTCCTAGCTTTGCATATATGAGGCATTCCTTTTGCCCATAACAAGATTTTGTGTGTAACTGGTGGGAATTCAACTATTCTGTAACCTGAATGTAACAAATTGGTAAGAGATGCCTGTAACCAGAATTAAGTCTTTTGTTCTTTTTTATAGTTATCCAACAAATACTTAAAAATATTCAGGCTTGGATATTGTCATTTTTCAAATATTTGTTATAGATTCATAAATCATGGAATGGTTTGATTTGGAAGGGAACTTAAAGATCATCTAGTTTTAACCCCCCTGCCATGGACAGGGGCACCTTCCACTAGACCAGGTTGCTCAAAGCCCCATCCAGCCTGGCCTTGAATACTTCCAGGGATGGGGCATCCACAGCTTCTCTGGGCAACCTGTGCCAGTGTCTCTCCACCCTCACGGTAAAGAATTTCTTCCTAATAATTATAGAATCATAGAATCATAGAATCAGTGAGGTTGGAAGGGACCTTTAAGATCATCAAGTCCAACCATTAACCTACCCTGATAAAAACACCACCACTCCTAAACCATGTCCCTAAGCACCTCATCTACCCTTTTCTTAAACACCTCCAGGGATGGTGAATCCACCACCTCTCTGGGCAGCTTATTCCAATGTTTAATAACCCTTTCAGTGAAAAAATGCTTCCTAATATCCAATCTAAACCTGCCCTGACATAACTTGAACCCGTTTCCTCTTGTCCTATCACTTGTCACCAGGGAGAAGAGGTCAGCTCCCATCTCTCTAAAACCTCCTTTCAGGTAGTTGTAGAGGGTGATAAGGTCTCCCCTCAGCCTCCTCTTCTCCAGGCTAAACAACCCCAGATCCCTCAGTCGTTCCTCATAAGGTTTGTCCTCCAGACCCTTCACCAGCTTTGTAACCCTTCTCTGGACACGCTCCAACACCTCAATGTCCTTCTTGTAGTGAGGGGCCCAAAACTGAACACAGTACTCGAGGTGAGGCCTCACCAGTGCCGAGTACAGGGGGATGATTACTTCCCTAGTTCGGCTCACCGCACTATTCCTGATGCAGGCCAGGATGGTGTTGGCCTTCTTGGCTGCCTGGGCACACTGCTGGCTCATGCTCAGCCGGCTGTCCACCAACACCCCCAGGTCCTTTTCTGCCAGGCAGCTTTCGAGCCACTCCGCCCCCAGTCTGTAGCGCTGCATGGGGTTGTTGTGACCCAAGTGCAGGACCTGACACTTGGCCTTGTTGAACCTCATACCATTGGCCTCAGCCAATTAATTAATTAATCTAAGCCAATTAATCTAAGTCTATCCTCTTTCAGTTTAAATCTGTTACCCCTCGTCCTATCACTACACTCTTGACAAAGAGTCCTTCCCCATCTTTTCTGTAGGTCTCCTTTAAGTGCTGGAAGACTTTGATAAGGTCTCCCCAGAGCCTTCTCTTCTCCAGGATGAACAACCCCTACTCTCTCAGCCTGTCTTTGTAGGAGAGGTGCTTCAGCCCTCTGATCATCTTCATGGTCTCTTATCATAATTACTTTTTAAAAGGAAAAGCATTCCAGTCTTGCGCTTCTCTTCTCAAAGCTATTACTTCTGTCATTTTGCTCTCAGCTTCATAAGTTTCACTAAACTGAGAGAAATTTTGAAAATGGACTCTGTTCTCTGCAGGTACACTTGGCACTCAGTGAGTCTGCCACCCCATTATATATATGTAATTAGGCTGAGTATGAAAAACAAAATAACTTTGCCTCTAAATTTTCCCCCACCACCCATGACTTTCTGTGGGTTTGCATGTAGGAGATCCTTTGCTGAAACAGACTTCACTGAAAAGTGATTGTCCTGTGCTATCTACCCTTAGCCTCAAGAATTTATATTTTGAGTGAATTGAAATTGCAAAAGCATAAAAAAAGGAAGATTCAATGTAATGTACTGCTAATTAACTATCTTACTACTGCTTTTTGAGCACAAAATATCTTTCTTATACCATGAGAACAGTGGCGTAACTGCATCTCCTGAAGTCAATGAACAAAACTGTTTCTTTGAAGCTTTCATCCTGTCTTCATTTTCAAGCATGAGTTCTAGGAATATATTCATGAAACTATAGAAGTATGTGGTTGCAACACGGCATCTCTGATTTTTTTGTGTACTCCTTACTCCTTCGAAAAGTGGGGGGCAAGCCCACAGAAAGCAACAGTCCCAGACTCTGGGTCGGATGTAGACATCTAGAGACCATGGTGCTTTCTGCTTGTTCCCTCTCTGCCCAAGCATTCACCCACCAGGGTGAGGCACCTGCAGCTCGGGAAAGGGTGACAGAGGCCAAAAAGGAGACCACGTGATGGCTCCTGAGGCAAGAATCTGCAGTTCTCCTATATAATATATAGCTCAAAAAAGCAGGGAACAGATGCATAAGAGCCCCTCAAAAGGAGGGAAAGAAAGATTTTTCCTAGGGATGCAGAGGAGATGATGCAAAGCTTGCTGGAACTCAGGGAGCCCCTGAATGATTTCTAGGCTGAGGACAGGTGCCAGAGTGCAGAGGCTTAGATTGCTGCACAAATTTCTGAAAAATTTTTGTGCTTTAGTTTGAAGTTTTGATTGCCCTTCACTCACTACTGATTCTGATGGGATGAAAATGCATTCTGCTGTTTATATGTGTCTGTACTTCAGAATTCTTTTCTGCTGTACCTGAATAAATGTTAACCTAAACTTGTTAGTGTTCATTGGATTAACTTTGGTAAATATGAGGAGGGAAAGAATCCAATGAAAATCCAAACAAAGGCTGCAAGACAGTTTTGTCATATAAATGCTGTGCAGGATCAAAAGAATTTATAATATATCACCTGATGATTTTAATTTTTTTATTTTTTTTTTTGTAAAAAAAGTGCCTTTTTCCATGAGGCACTAAAAAGTTTGAGATGTTGTAGGTTTTTAGTTAGGAGGAGAACATGTTGAGAAGATCCCGTGCCTTCTTCAGGTAATGTCTGTATTTCCAAAAACCTATAAAAATGTTCACTTGTTGAATAGTATGAGAAATTAAATGACAATAGAGAATTCCCCAACTTACTGAAACTTTTCCTTTACTCGTTATACCCCAAAATCTTTCTAATCTTTTCTCAGCTTTACATTTAATCTTATTGTTGGACTTCTTTCCTTTTCCTCCCTACATTTTTGTCTGTTTTCTGTTTTTTATCCTTCTCAATTCTTTCTGACATCCACAATTTTAACATTATATCCCAGAGATCTTATGTCCAGAAAGCTCAAGTGGCTAAGTGGCTACAATTGTTTTGTTTCAATTTGGAAGCTTCCCTAATAAGTTTAATAATTTCAGCTGTTTTTGATAAAAGATGCAATTTATCTTGTTGGGCTGGAGAGGTTTAATCAAACCTCTAACGATGTTTTCCCAGTATCTTTTTTGAAGAAGATCCTTCTCCAATTAGTGTATGTGTAAAAATACAATACTATTCGTGGCCTGTGCTACTAAGCGTTCTGCAGTTCCATCTCCTTTTTTTTTAAAGCAGAGTGGGCAATGTCAGCCATGGCATGAATGATTAAAATGGCTCAGGCTTCTATGCAATAATTTAAGTGTAGACTCTGGACTGAAGAGAACTAATTTTCGTTTTCTATATACTGCTGTTCCTTTAGTTTTAAGAGCATTAAGGACATTGATCATGTGGAAACTCTGAGGTGAAAACATCTGCTCTGTGATTAAAAGAAATCCAAAAGAATATACTCTAAAACAATTTCTAAGAATACCTACCTAAATTAATTAACCTTAGTAGAACTGGGGATACTTTTTCAAGAGAAATTATAATATGTCCCTTGTATGAAGTGCAAGTATTGTAAGGCAGAGAGAAATTGACCTAGAAGCATTTGAGAAATGCGGTGGGACAGTGCAGGTTTGGCTGCTAATTAATTAAAAGGAGCACATACAATAACAATAAAGAAAATGTAAACTAAATTCTTAAGTATGATCTGTTTTCACAGGCAAAGACTGATGAGCAACCAGCAATGCTGAAAATCTATGGACCAAAAAGCAATGAAAAGAATAATTTTCACTGTGTACAGAGGAAATATTAGTTGGTAAGTACAACTCACTATGAGATGATGTCATTTGGATTAAGAAAAGGACTATACGAATAATCATGCATAATAGGTAGGACTAATAGGTAGGATAGGTGACAGAGCACTGGAAGAGGCTGCCCAGAGAGGCTATGAAACCTCCTTCTCTGGACATATTCAAAACCTGCTTGGACGCATTCCTGTCCAACCTGCTCTAGGTGAATATGCTTTGGCAAGGAGGTTGGACTAGATGACCTCCAAAGGTTTCTTCCAACCCCTACCATTCTGAGATTCTGTGAAAACGTGTAAATATTCACACTTTAGTGAATTAATAAAATAGTGAGCATCTAGAGATAAGGAGAACCATTTAAGGTGTTCAAGAAGAGGAACTAAATCTGCTCTGACAAGAAAAACTCAGAAGAGAAATTTGGACTAGTCATACAGAAATAAGAGCTTTGCTGTTTAGATCTTTCAACAGGAAAACTGATTCTTTCACAATTTGGTCTCTTGTTTCTATGCCAAATTCTAGTCCATGAAGTATGTGGTAATTTTAAACCTTCAGCAACATCAGCCATATCTATCATGCACACACAATTCAATTTTACTTCACACATGATCATTATACAAATGGTCTGTGCACACAATAAAGGTGAAACTTCCCAAATGTGTTGGATTACTGTGCCTACACAGTAAAGGTGTTCTGCACGAGTAATGAATGTGTGCACTGGGTGCAGGTGCCCAGGTGTTGACAGTCAGGGGCTGCAGGGCGGCCATTGTGAGGAGAGGCTAGGGCTGCCTCGAGCCAGGCACAGCCGGTTCCAGCAATCTCCAACTGACCCACCGCAGGGCCTGGTTGAGCCATGCCGCCAAGGTGGTGTTGTCTCAGGGAGAACATACTTAAGAAAGGGTAAGATGTTACACAGGCAGTGAGAAGCGAGGAAACGAAGTGTGAGAAACAGCCCTGTGACACCAAAATGAGAGAAGAAGGAGGGGGAGGAGGTGCTCCAGGCACCAGAGAAGAGATTCCTGTGCAGCCTGTGGTGAAGACCATGGTGACACAGATTGTCACCCTGCAGTCCCTGGAGGACACAGTGGAGCAGATATCCATCCACAGGCCACGGAGGACCACACACCAGAGCAAGTGGATGTGCCCTTAAAGGAAGTTACAGCCCATGGAGAGATGACACCAGAGCAGGTTACTGGCAGAAACTGCAGCCCATGGAGAGGAGCCCACGCAGGAGCAGGTTTTCTGGCAGGAACCTTGGCCCTTGGGAGACCCATGTTGGAGCACTTTGTTCCTGTAGGACTACAACCCATGGAAAGGACCCATGCTGGAGCAGTTCTTGAAGAACTGCAGCCCATGGAAAGGAGAAGTTTGTGGAGGACTGTATCCTGTGGGAGGGAACCCAGGCTGGAGCAGGGGAACAACACAAAGAGGAAGGATTGACAGAGACCAAGTGTTATGAACTGACCACAACCCCCATTTCCCATCCCCCGGCACCATTCCAGGTCAGGGTAGAGGAGCTGGGAAGGAAGGCATGAAGTTGAGCCTCAGAAGCAAGGAGGCTGGGGGACAGGTGTTGTTTTACTTTTTTTTTTTTTTTCTCTTTGTTTTTCACTACCTGACTGTGTTTTAGTTGGCAATATATTAAATTAATTTTTCCCAAGTCAAATCTGTTTTGCCCATGATGGTAACGGGTAAGTGATCTCCCTGTCTTTAACTTGACCCACGAGTTTCCTCATCTTACTTTCTCCCTCTGTCCTGTTAAGGAGCGGGGAGTAAGAGAGCAGCTGGGAGGGCATCTGGCAGCCAGCTAACATCTACCTACCACAACATGTATATGATTTTCAGGGTGAATAAGGTTTGCTGCGAATGAACAGGCTATCTGTAGGCAGTAGATTGCACACCATCTTGGCTGGGTGAGAGACACTGTGCATGAGCTACATAGCATGCATGGACATATTTTTGTCTGAAAAATTGGCAGATTTGTAGTCAGTCTTTATGCCTGTGTTTATTATTTAGTTCAGCTGGAAAATTTAAATTAAGTTACCATACTTTCTTATAAAAAAATTTAAGAAATACTTTCTTATAAAAAAATTTTAAAAATTAGATACATAT